>NC_057807.1:651846614-651859463 GCF_018294505.1 Triticum aestivum | reverse complement strand
GTTATATAGAAATGTTAGAAATTTTAGTTATCAAAATCCAATCATTAAAAAAATGTTACTTTTTGCGGGCATATAGCTAGTATTTGTTCTCGACGATGCCCGGCCCGCATCCTCGCCGTCGACCCGTCCGCGACGACGTCCAGCCGACCCATGTCCGGGACTGGGCTCCGCCGGGCTGGCACTGGGAGGTGCTACCTGGAGGGGCGCGCCGCTTGATGAGGAACCCGGCCCCGGGTCCCGTCGTCGACCCTGATCTCGTTCGGTGGCGTTCGCGTGGGCCAGTTTCGGTGCGGAGGGACCCGGCCCCGCCGGAGGTGGTACGTCGCCGTGTCAGGGAGGAGGACGAGCACGTCCATCGCTACATGGTTGCGTTAGAGGGCGGCAGGTTCTCCAATACCTGGCAGTTTCTTCGGGGATCTCACTTCAGCTATGATCCTGTGAGGGTTCCTTCTCTTTGGGTGTCCACCACCCGCGCCGCAGGAACCGCGAGTGTCCTAGATTCTTCTGTTGTATTCGATCTTTATTAGCTAATAGCCAGTGATGTACTATTCAATATTATATATTATTCGAGACGATGTATTCGAGATTATATCTATTATTCTAGACGATGTATTCGAGATTATATCTATTATTCAAGACAATGTAATTTGAATACTAAATTGTTTTATATTTCTTTTGGATTAGTTAAATAAAAGCTATGGCATACAATACCGACAGTGAGGGAGAACGGACCATGTTCGATATGATACGCGGGCCAGATGATGATCAGAATGAAGAAGATTATGACGGCTCCGAATTTCTAAACAACACCGGAGAGGGTGATATGATATTCGATCGCGACGACCAAAATGATGAAGTCATGAACTACGATTATGACGATGACGAAGAACATGTTGATCCTGAAACAACAAAGACCGGCGAGGTATATATATTTATATAAGCAGGCAGCTGGTGATCATCACATGTTTTAAATGACTTGAAGATATATTAACGAATCGATCTTTGTTCTTTCAGCCATCCGGATCGAGCAAATCTTCAGGCAAAATGACGAAACGAGGCCCGAACAAAAAGTTGAAGCAAGGCGTAAAGTACAATATCGAGGCATGCAGCCCTACTGGCAAACCATTAGCGCCTAAGAAGGTTGCGAACAAGTTCGTTCGTCAGTGCGGAGTTCTTGTGAAGGACCAACTCTCGATCAAACTTCAAGAATGGAGAGAGCCAGCAAAGCCACGTCCAGATGTTACTTTTGTCGACAAGAATCAAAAAGATCTACTTTGGGATACTCTCATGGAACATTTCACCCTACCAGATCATTTCACAGAAGCAGATGTGCAGAAAGTCAAGGAGGCTGCTCTTAGGATGATGGCGACTGCATTCAAGAACCACAAGAATCATGAATGGAACAAGTATGTCAAGGGAGGAAGGAAGACTCCAGTATTCAAGGGAACACTAGAGAACCAACGTGCTCATTGGGACGATTTCGTGAAATTCAAGGATTCGTAATTAGCTAAGGAACGGTCGAGAATAAACAAGAAGAATGCCGGAAAAAAGGATAAGTTCCATAAGCTGGGGCCAGGTGGCTATGCGGTGGCAATGCCTAAGTGGGATAAGTCTGAGAAAGAGACGGAGGATGCAGGTGTCACTCCGGTTACTAAGAGCTGCCCCCCCAGGGTCAGGACTTGGTTCTATGCGCATGGGGGGGAGTTGGACCCGGAGACAGGAAATGTTTCGACGAGGGCAAGTCTGAAGGGAGCCGATGATGCGATACTTGTTGCAATAGAAGAGGCACGATCGGGGGTGTTCGAGCCCAACAGAGAGAACGACGAGCTTACGCGTGCCCTGGGAAATCCTGAACACCCGGGAAGAACATGAGGCAAGGGCGCTATGCCGTGGTATGAGGGGTTTTCATAACGGAACACCGACTACAGAACCCGTGCGAGAAAGAAGATTGTGGAGGAGAAGAAGAGGAAGATGGAGGAGGAGCAGAGGAAGCGGGACTATGAACGCCTTCAAGGCCTAGAAGCTAGTCAAGCGGAATTGGCAGTCAAATTCCAGCGGCAGCAGGAGCAGATCGACTCACTTACCCAGCAAAGGGGGTCTCAGCAGCAGCTAGCAAATGATCCAGCATTGGATAGCACCGCCCCATCCATGCCGAGAAGCAGCGTGGGTTCCGCCCCGGACTCCGCAATGCTAGATAGATACCCCGTGGATGACATCACGGAGAACACTAATTGCGAGCTACATGTCAAAATGAAGAACATACCCATTAAGGTGGCGGACGCCCTTGCTTTTACAAATCCCCCCGAGGCAACCTTCCATTGCAACCCGATTCCAGCGGGCTATGCTCGTGTCTTGGTTGATGAGGTGCTGGACCCATATTCGGACCTAGAGCTTGACATTCCTGGAGGTGACGGCGAGCACTTTCTCGGAGAGGCCAAACATCGTATCATCCTATGGAAAAAGGATTGCATCATCTTTCGAAGGCCACCGACACCGCGTCAGCCGACTCCTCGTCGAAGTCCGCCACCGAGTCAGCAAACTCCCGCTCCTGCAAGTCCACCAAGTCCGGCAAAGTGTCAGGCCACTCTTCCTCCAAGTCCGGCAAAGTGTCAGGCCACTCCTCCTCCTCCAAGTCCACCACAGCATCAGACGTCCACTCCTCCTCCAAGTCCGGCACAACCTCAGGCCAGTCCTCCTCCAAGTCTGGCACAGCTTCAGGCCACTCCTCCTCATCCAACTCAGCCCCGTCAGCCGTCTCCGCCGCCTCAGCAATCGTAGAAGAGACACCCCGCAGCTATGGTGCGTAGCAGTACGAGTCGAGGTAGTACAGGAAGTACAGGCGGAGGCAAGCGATATAAATATGGTCCAAGCCTCAAGCCTCTTCCGCAGAGGTCTTATGACAGGTCCGAGGAGGAAATCACAGCCATATCGAAGGCCGAGGTGGAAGCCCATTTTGCATCGAAACCGCCAATGCCGCCAAGGGAGAAAGTGCCTGAGGAAACGATTGACCACTTCATTCGTATGGCTCAACCACCAGCTCCCAAGCCTGTTGACACAGACTATGAGCGCCAAATCAGGAAGTTATATCGAGCACGTCTACAAAGGGAGGCGAGCACGTCTACATCAGGATCGAGCAAACAAGAAGCAGCTGTCAAAAAATGCGGGAAAACCATTCCCTAGCTGGGAGAACAGGCGGCGCAATCGATCCCCTCGCTTGTTGTGCCAACAACAGGTGACAGTACGCACGCCCAATATTATTGTGGGCAAATAGTGCACATTCCTGAGGTGGGAAATGTGGTAATAACGGAGGAGCATATAATGCAGGCTGAAGTTCTCAACATCACTGTTGGACAAATCCTCGAGATCGAGCCCATGCCTTTGCTTAGAGAGGATGAAATAAAACGGAAATATGTCCGGGGCCAACCTTTGGTCGCGCCAGACAAGGTCAAGAACCTCCCAACGAGAATGTATGAATTGCATCAATGGTACATGAACATTACCAAGATTTCAGATTGATTGTCCCTCATGGTGAATGTCAAGCAGGACCATTACTTCCATGAGAAAGTTGTGTCCGTTGAGTATTTAGAACTGTTTCAGTTATACAATCAAGACGCACTCGACAAATCTATCGTCAGTTGCTATTGTCTGTAAGTGATTTCTTTCTATAATTTAAGTCTCAAGCTAGCTGTAGTGATCCTTTTGATCAATCATTACCTGTAATTATCCTCACTATATTCTTTTCTGTGGTATTATGCAGGATGAAGATATATGAAATGAGAAAAGGTGGATGCTTTGGCTTTGGGTTCGTTGACCCAAACACCGTTAATGAATACACATGGAAGATAAATGAACGTCAGAAAAAGAACGTAGAGGACAGCATGCTAGAGTTCTTGAAGTGCCTCAAATACAATGAAGATATACTACTTCCTTACAACTTCCAGTGAGTCACAATGTCTTGTACTACAAATTCTCTGTTTTTGCCTACTAGCTAGCTACATGTTTTTGCTTACATATGCCCGCTTAATTAAGACATGCAAACGTGTGTGCATGCAGATTTCACTGGGTATTGTGTATCATTAAAGTTGACGCCGGAACAGTTGAAGTACTGGACTCACTAATCTCAGAAAAAACTGACTATAACATCTTGTATGGGATAGTCAACAGGTAATTTCAATCATTATTAACTATATATCTCAGCCTATTTAGTTTGTCATTTCATAATATGAACTATTTAATAATCCCTTTATTCATTTTCTTTGTCGGCGGGCAGGGCTTGGGCAAGGTTCATCAGCGTTACGCCCGGCGAATGGAAAAAAAAGCTTAAATTGTTTCGACCCAAGGTAACTAATTAAGTAGTACTAGCTAGCTAGCTAGCTGCCATCTCTTTAATTATCATGCTTGATTAATTATTATCTAATCAAATTCCATTCTCGTAAAGGCCCTGAAGCAGGCGCAGGGGACTGATCATTGTGCATTCTGCGTTTGCAAGAACATTCGCATGATGGCGTCCGGAAGGAGCAGATCTCAAAGACAGGAATGGGTACGCTTGTCAGAACACTATTCACAATTTTTACACCATTATCGATATCTAGTCACACAACTAATACACATGCATATTGATCTCCTTCTTAACAGTTCAAAGAGCTGCGGGAGAAGCTCATAGAAACGGAGCGCATACAAGCACTTCAAGAGGAAATAGCGGGATTTTTGCTCGACCAGGTCATAAATCTGAAGGGAGAATTCTATTACCCGCTACCGCCCCCATGAAAACCACTTCCAACTGTCATCGTGCTCCGAAGGCACCAATTAGGTTAATGCCACTGGCTCCGAAGGCAACATTCATATGTAGGAGAAATTGTATATAGCTATACATGTGTGTATGTGTGAATTAATTAATATGGTGGTTTGTGAGACATTGATGATATATATATATGCATGATTGGTTCTACTAGAAATTCTATATATATATATATATATATATATATATATATATGCATAACGTGTACAATGTGTAGTATCGTAAAATACCAGCAAACGAAATAGAATTAAAATGGAAACACAAAATTAAATGAAAAAGAAATCATAAAACTAAAAACCCCCCAAACCTTATAGTACTGGTTGGTCTTACCAACCGGTACTAAAGGGCTCCAGGCCCCCGGAGCTGGCTCGTGCCACGTGGTTGCCCTTTAGCACCGGTTCGTGCTGAAACGGTACTAAAGGGGGGGGGCTTTAGTGACCACAATTTAGTGCCAGTTATGTAACCGGCACTACAGGGCCTTACGAACCGGTGCTAATGCCCGGTTCTGCACTAGTGTACTCATATCATCAAGATCAATCAAGTAGGAAGTAGGGTATTACCTCCATCGAGCGGGCCCGAACCTGGGTAAACATCGTGTCCCCAGTCTCCTGTTACCATTAGCCTTAGACGTACAGTTCGGGACCCCCTACCCGAGATCCGCCGGTTTTTGACACTGATAGTGCCATTGAGAATAATTATCCATAATATTATCAAGGAGTTTAGTAGCTTCTCCTAAGGTGATTTCCATAAAAGTGCCTCCCGCGGCCGAATCTGAAAGATTTCTAGAAGGAAATTCCAATCCTGCATAAAAAATGTGTATGATCATCCATAAGTTCAAACCATGAGTAGGGCAATTGCGAATCATTAATTTCATTCTTTCCCAAGATTGGGCAACATGCTCATGATCAAGTTGTTTAAAGTTCATAATATCGTACCTAAGAGAGATGATCTTAGCGGGAGGAAAATACTTAGAGATAAAAGCATCTTTGCACTTATTCCATGAATCAATACTATTCTAGGCAAAGTCGAAAACCAAATTTTAGCACGATCTCTAAGTGAAAACGGAAATAACTTCAATTTAACAATATCATTATCCATATCTTTTTTCTTTTGCATATCACACAAATCAAAAAAAATTGTTTAGATGGGTAGCGGCATCTTCACAAGGAAGGCCAGAGAACTGATCTTTCATAACAAGATTCAGCAAAGCGGTATTGATTTAACACTCAACATCATTAAGGGGAGCAATCGAAGTGCTAAGGAAATAATTATTATTGGTATTGGAAAAATCACACAATTAGGTATTATCTTGCGCCATCGCGACAAGCAATCCAACACACAAGCAAACAAAAAGGCAAGCGAAAGAGAGAGGAGATTGGGAAAGAGACAGCGAATAAAACGGCAAGGGTGAAGTGGGGGAGAGGAAAACGAGAGGCAAATGGCAAATAATGTAATGCGAGGGAGATGAGTTTGTGATGGGTACTTGGTATGTCTTGACTTGAGCGAAGACCTCCCCAGCAACGGCGCCAGAAATCCTTCTTGCTACGTCTTGAGCTTGCATTGGTTTTCCTTTAAGAGGAAAGGGTGATTCAGCAAAGTAGCGTAAGTATTTCCCTCAGTTTTTGAGGACCAAGGTATCAATCCAGTAGGAGGCTCCTCAGAAGTCCCACGCACCTACACAAAAAAACAAGAACCTCGCAACCAACACAATAAAGGGGTTGTCAATCCCTTCACAGCCACTTGCGAAAGTGAGATCTGATAGAGATAATATGATAAGATAAATATTTTTTGGTATTTTTATGATATAGATTGGAAAGTAAAAGATGCAAATAAAAGTAGATGGTAAACTTATATGATAAAAGATAGACCCGGGGGCCATAGGTTTCACTAGTGGCTTCTCTCAAGATAGCATAAGTATTACGATGGGTGAACAAATTACTATCGAGCAACTGATAGAAAAGCGGATAGTTATGAGATTATTTGGGCATGATCATGTATATAGGCATCACGTCCATGACAAGTAGATTGAAACAATTCTGCATCTACTACTATTACTCCACACATCGACCGACTCCTGCCTGCATCTAGAGTATTAAGTTCATAAGAACAGAGTGACACATTAAGAAAGATGACATGATGTAGAGGGATAAACTCATGCAATATGATATAAACCCCATCTTTTTATCCTCGATGGCAGCAATACAATACGTGCCTTGTTGCCCCTGCTGTCATTGGGAAAGGACACCGCAAGATTGAACCCAAAGCTAAGCACTTCTCCCATTGCAAGAAATATCAATCTAGTAGGCCAAACCAAACTGATAATTCAAAGAGACTTGCAAAGATAACTTAATCACACATAAAATAATTCAGAGGAGATCCAAATATTTCTCATAGATAAACTTGATCATAAACCCACAATTCATCGGATCTCGACAAACACACCACAAAAAGAGTTACATCGAATAGATCTCCAAGAAGATCGAGGAGAACTTTGTATTGAGATTCAAAGAGAGAGAAGAAGCCATCTAGCTAATAACTATGGACCCGAAGGTCTGTGGTAAACTACTCAAAACTCATAGGAGAGGCCTTGGAGATGATGTAGAGGTCCTCCGTGGTCGATTCCCCCTCCGGCAGAGCGCCGGCGAAGGCTCCAAGATGGGATCTCGCGGATACAGAAGGTTGCGGAGGTGGAAATAGTTTTTCGTGGTGCTCCTCGAAGGTTTCAGGGTACGGGAGTATATATAGGAGGAAGAAGTAGGTCAGTGGACGCTCGAGGAGCCCACGAGGGTGGGGGGCACGCCCACCCCCAGTGGGCGCGCCGGGCACCCTCGTGGTCGCCTCCTATGTTGCTTGACGTCCACTCCAAGTCCCGTGGATTGCATTTGTTCCAAAAAGATCGCTCCCGAAGGTTTCATTCCGTTTGGACTCCATTTGATTCCTTTTTTCGAAACACTGAAATAGGCAAAAAAAGCAGCAATTCGGACTGGGCCTCCGGTTAGTAGGTTAGTCCCAAAAATGATATATAAGTGTAAAGTAAAGCCCATAAACATCCAAAACGGGTAATATAATAGCATGGAACAATAAAAAATTATAGATACGTTGGAGACGTATCACTGAGCATCAGCCGGACCGTCATAGTTTGGTGGGGGCAATGCCACCTGCATCTGCACCTCCTCTTCAGCAAGGTGCTTTGCCGGGGAGTAGGGAGCAATGGAAGAGGTGGTGCGCCAGGCTCCTCCAGCAGGCTTCCAGCTGGACCCAGCAGGCTTCCTCATGGGCTGCAGCTTCTTTAGCCCTGTCGCGTCCTGCTAGCCCTGGTGGTGGCGGTTGACGGGCCGTCTCCGCCATGCTCTCCATTGTCGCCTTTGTCGGTGTCCCCCTGCTCCCGTCAGGCTACCTCTCCTGGAGCCTTACAGGGTCAGGCTAGGCTTCTGCCCAGGCACTCCTTTTGCCCTCTTCACCTCCTGCTGTAGTGTCTAGGAGGAGAGGGACAAGGAAGGGCATCACGGGGCACTTATATTTTTTCAATCTTAAATATGTAAGCACTTGCCAAATTTAGTTCAATGTAATCTCTTGTATCCATGTTCGTGTTCTGTAAGGTCTGTACTTGTTTGAAGCATATTAATGAAAAAAGATGAACCTTGTCGGGGACTCATGCATGTATATGTCCATGCAGAGGTGGGATGCCTCTATATTGTTAAGTAAACGAGTTTCTCGCGGCAGGTTATCCTGCCGGTACCCTTTGCTTTGTTGCCGGGAAGTTAGGTCTATCAGGCATAAATCACAAAGAGGGACGAGCCCCTGCCAGTCCGTCTTCCACAAAGGCCACTGCGACCACCATGGCCGAAGCAACGTTCGAGCCAAAGGGTGGGAGCATCTAAGTTTCAAAGGGTAGCAGGGTTTTCTCATGCACAAGTCTTTGCTTACAGAATACGTATGGACATAAGGAAGAACTTATCTGTTTGGCTTTCCAGAGACCGCATTGTAGGCTCATCTTCTTATCTCCTCTTAGGGGCTAAATCCACGGCAGGAGCCTGTTGTTTATGCAGATGAAAATGATGCCAAATGCAACCTCATCTATATGAACATGCAATGCTGATGATATGCTTATGCATGCATGCTTGTACAAGGGGTTACATGCTACTGAGGCAAGGCACGAGGTGAGTGCACGATGCACCGGCAGCTAGCACGCCGCGCACTACCGCAGTACATCATAGGTGCCCTACGCGCTAGGCGTCGCCGGTGGAGGAAGCGCGGGAAAGCGCGCGGGTGAGAGGAGGAAGAAAGAACCGGAGGAAGAAGAAGAGGCTGACCGTGGGCCCGGGTCCACCTGTCAGCCAGAGAGAGCACTGTGCTCTCGGGTACGACCAGAGTAATATTAAATTTAGAATTTATTCTAAATTTATGTCTAGTGTAGAAATCGCTCGTTTTTCCCCCAAAACCGTGAATTTTTCCCACGCCGCGCCAGTGTTCCACACTGTAGCTTTGCACCAGTTATTGCTCTCTCACTGTAGCCATTTTTGTTTTAATGCATAATTTTGTTTTTATTGAGTCAGCTCCTAGCAAATCTCGAGGACGAGATTTTTTCTTAAGGGGGGTAGTAATTGTAACACTCCAAAAAATTAACCAAGTTTTTAATATTAAAATTCTGCCAGGAATTTTAAAACTTTTGTTTCTGTGGATTTCAGAACCTTTCTTTCAATATTAAGGAGTCTTTTCCAACTGGAGCATCCCAAAACATATTGGACTTCTATACAACATTTTCTTAATCAGTAGATTTATTTATTAAATTATTTCACCCTGAGCTTTATTCATTAAAATGAATTGTTTTAAATTTTGGAGCTCTTTTTGAACTACAACCATTTGATCTATTTGGATAATAATCCAACCAAAATTTGGAGATGTCATGTGATGTCTCTAAATCACTTTTATGCAATAATATAATTATTTCATTTCATATTTTGAGTTTTGCACCGGTTTTTCAAATCTGGTCCAGTGGACACTTTTGCACTATAGCCTAATTAAATACTTCCCTAAAGCCTCCCCCAAAATTATGGGATGTCAGTGGTAACATGCCATCCAACTTTATGCAAAAACCTTGTGATGCTCTATGGAGAAATTAATTGTACCAACCTCCTTTTCATTCTGGACCAGACTTGTGTTTTGTACTGCAACCCCATTCATTCTTGCTCTAGTGACCTTGTGCTTTCACATGCTTGTAGTCAACCCTGCAAAACCCCTAAATCCAGGAGCATGCACTCTTTGGAACACTTTTGGTCCATATAGTGATGCCATTTACTCCCTGTCCAGAATTATAGTTTTGTAAAACTTAAACTAGCAAGTTTCTCCTTTTGGCAAACTAACTTCACCACCCCCTCATACATCTAAAGAGGCCTCACTCTGGAAGAATTGGCCACCCCAAGTTTTACCTAGATGCCCTTGGCATTTTGACAAACACCCTGAGTGCATAGCCAGATTTGGCATGTTTTCAAGTCTACATTGTGAACTTGGTCTCCTGGCCAAACCACCTTGTCCCTCAATCTTCCCTCTATCACTAATCTAGTTCTGTTGCTTGACAACCTCACCCGAGACCCCTAGCATGCATGGGCATTTTGTTAAACACGTATCGTGTGTGGTCTGGGCACGAGCAGAGCACGCGTTTTGCACGTGCCGCGCCCGAGCCGACGCGTCGCGCCCCCGGCTTGCCACCACTCTGCAAAGCCGCGCCACTCACTTGGCCTCTCGCCGCGTCGCGCCAAGAGCCCCGACCGCCTCTGCAGCGTTGCCAACAAGCCGCTTGGCGGCACGCCCGCGGCCGCAACCGCCCCCGCCATGAGCAGCACCGCCCAAGCCTCCAGCGCTCGCCACCTGCCCCATGGAGCAGCGCGAGCTCATCCACATCCATGTCCACTAGCGCTCGTCGCCGCCACAACGCCCTAAGCTACAGAATGGCGGTCACCGGCGACCTTATCCCCGGCCGCCGCGGAACCGACCCCGAGCGCCTATTTAAGGAGCCCCGAACTCGTCTCCGCACACGGGCAGTCTCAAGCCACCCCCCCTAGAACCCCATTAGCAGCCAATCGACCCGGGGAGGTCTCCTTCCCCATCTCCGGCAACCGCAGCCGCCGCCACTGCCCCGGCCATTCCGGCGTCACCAGAGCATCGCCCCCTCCGTTCTCTTCACCAGGAACTCTCTCTTCCTCCCGTGAGCTCTTCCCCTGCTCAATTTTGATCGGGAGCCACCGCCGCCACAAAACCACTTCGCCACCGAAGCCTTCCTCCGCCGCAGAGCTCGCCGCCGGTGACTCACTCTGTCCCCGCCGGCAAAACGACTACCGGGAAGACCGCCTTGATCTTGCGGATCTAACCTTACCCTTGGATCCCCGTGGGGAGCCACCGTTCGCCGGCGACGATCGCCGGAGCCCCACCCCGCTCGGGCAGAGGAGGGAGACGACGCGGGCGACTGGTCAAACCTGACCAGTGGGCCAGGCGGGCCCACTGTCAGTGACTCAGGCGCAGTCCACGCTGGATAAGTGGAAGCGTATTTCCAGAATACGCTTTCGACGTGTACGTATTTATTCGAAACGTTTTTCTTTTCTGTTTTATTTTAAATAACAGATTTGACCAAAACTTTGACTGCCTATAACTTTTGAAATATAAATCCAAATGAATTGATTCTTTTTCCTACCTCTCTCAAATATTGTCTAGTTTATTTTAAGATTTATTTAAAAAAAATTCAAACAACTTTTTGTGCTGTTTTGAAATTTGTGTGTTGATTCAAATTTTATTTAAAATAGGACTTTCGAGAGAGAGAAGCAAACTTTCAAAAGTTTTGGAGTGCACCCTGCCTTTCCACACATTGAAGGCAAGCATTCTGAACCCCAACATAATATTTTTGGTGTGTTCATTGACACGTTTATAACACCACCTCATTTCGGAGAACTTATTATTTCATGTGATGTGATCATTTGCATGGATGCATCTTGGTGATCTCCATGCTGTTGGAAATGAACACACTTGTGATGGTAGTCATCCTCATGTGCCTTACATGCATGCCAGAAAGAAAGTCCGGGAAAGCCTCTGCCTTGGGTAGGCGTGAGCTTGTCGCCGGTCTCCGTCGAGACGGTTATGTCTGGTATGGCACAGTAAGGTATAATGAGTGTTGATTGTGTTGGTTGGAATATGTATTGTTATGCTAATCATGCAGGAAAATTTGAACCTCCTGAGTCGACCATAGATCGAGTCTTGTTCCGGTAACCCCCATACTTGTTTCGTGCCGCCACTTGTCCCTGCCAAAGGTAGGGTACGGTTCAGTAAGTTGTCAACCCCTTTCCTAGCACACACCGTACAGAGAGGCCATGATGGAAGATACTGGAGGCATCCGGTAGTCATGTCACCGGTTCCGGGAGCATGGGTGTTTCGGTTGTAGCCGAAGGGGGTAGCTCCCCAGTTTGCGCGCGGTATAAATTTTGTGATCCCATGTTACGTCGAGGTTGTAGCCTCCCCACTTAGAGTTTGCTTGACAGGTGTCGTGGGTGATTCCAGACACATGTGAGTTAAGCTGGTGTGTGCAAGTTAGGTGTATTTTCAACAAAAGACCCTAGACGGAATTAGTCCCGATGGACTAAATGAATCCGTTACTCGTGGGTAAAGAGTACACCCTCTGCAGAGATTAAACCTATTCGAATAGCCGTGTCCATGGTTAAGGATTTCAGTCTGGGATGGGTCAAGTGTCGGTCTTCGGAGGTGAAACTGTTAAACCAGAACTGGAATCGCAACTTGTGACTTGTGGTAATTATGATTATTATTATTGTTGACTAACCCGTGATATTATTGGTATTATCGAATATCCCTGGGATGGTTCTACCTCCTAGATATTTACTGTGTTTTCTTTTGAACCCCTTTATGTGGTGTCGCTAAGATGCCCGACTGTGGCATTCCTTTTAAAGCCCTTTATGTGGTGTCGCTAAGACGCCCGCCTGTGGCATTTCTTTTAAAGCCCTTTATGTGGTGTCGCTAAGACGCCCGACTGTGGCATTTCTTTTAAAGCC
>NC_057807.1:651835917-651846495 GCF_018294505.1 Triticum aestivum | reverse complement strand
GTGGTGTCGCTAAGACGGCCGACTGCGGCATTTCTTTAAAAGCCCTTTATGTGGTGTCGCTAAGACGCCCGACTGTGGCATTTCTTTTAAAGCCCTTTATGTGGTGTCACTAAGACGCCCGACTGCGGCATTTCTTTTAAAGCCCTTTATGTGGTGTCACTAAGACGCCCGACTGCGGCATTTCTTTCAAAGCCCTTTATGGGGTGTCGCTAAGACGCCCGACTGTGGCATGCTTGTGGTTTATTTCATAATTTTAATACTACTATGTTATTGCATATTCATAAATAACTTGCTTGCACGCATCAGAGTTTTATTTATCTTTTGTGACTGAAGCCATGAGCATAAAATATTTTCAACACATCATTGTTATATGAGATACCCGTACTCACTGGCTTGTCCCTGGCTATTGTCTTGGCCAGATTTTCTTGCGCGGAGAGGAGCGACCGTGGCGACAGCCCCGGAACCTAAGCAACGGTGATAGCAGCCTCGTGAAGATAGGAGTTAACCTGGTCAGCTGTTCCTATGGGAATTGGAGTTCCATAGACACTGATGATCCATAAACCGCTTCCGCCAACAATCATTAGAAACCATTTGTTGTACTCACAGGCCAGAATGGTCTTGTACTTTGTATTTTGCTTGGAATTTCTGTATCAAGTTGGTGCCTCATCAGCTAACAGTTATCCTGGGGCTGGTGAGCACAAGGGCCATTTTCTGGAAATTAGTACCCGGAGAATCGGTCGCCACAACGGTTCTCCTCGAGAAGCACATCGTTGTCACGCCGGTGTTGTTCCTGCTGTACTTCATCGTAGGCAAGTACTCGAGGCGACCCGTAAATGAGTTCCGTGGGGATAAATGCCTCTAACCCATAGACTATGTAGAAGGGAGTCTGCCCGGTAGCCTGATTTGGTGTCGTTCTGAGGGACCAAAGAACAACCGACAGCTCATCCATCCATCACGTGTTGCACTTCCATAGCTTATCAAATGTTCTTGTCTTGAGGCCTCGCGGCACTTCAGCATTCGCCCTCTCATCTTGTCCATTGCTTCTAGGATGTGCAATAGAGGCAAATGAGATCTTGCTTCCAAGGGCATGAACTGGGTGCCGTTGTCGGTGATGATCCGGGCAGGGACCCCAAAGCGGCACACCAATCCTTTCAAGAACTTGATAGCAGACTAATAAGTCACCTTTCTCATGGCATCTACTTCTGGCCACTTTGTAAACTTGTCGATGGTAACGAACAAGAATTCAAAGCCCCCGGCAGCTTGGGGGAAAGGGACGAGGATATCAAGCCCCCAGATCGAAAGAGCCATGACAAACGGATTGTCTGAAGAGCTTGTGCAGGCAGATGGATGTTCTTGGAATGGAACTTGCAGCCTAAACACTTGGTGACTAGCTTGATCGCATCTTGGATGGTTGTGGGCCAATAGAATCCTTTCTGGAATGCTTACCCAACTAATGCCCTTGATCCAATGTGGGAGTCGCACATGCCTTTGTGTATTTCTGCCAGTAGTCCCTTTCCTTCTTCCCGGCAAATGCACTTCAATTTCACACCATTGGGCCTCCTTCTGTGTAGTGTGTCATCGACAAACTGATACATACTGGCAATCTGGGCCACTCTTCCATCTTCTTCTTGCTCATCAGGAAGTTCTCCAGTTTGAAGGAAATGGACTATGTGCCTCGCCCAAGTTGGAGCCTGGAGCTCGGCAACGAGGACAAGCAGCACCTCCTCATTCGTGGGAGCGCATCCCTCAACTGCGGGGACCAGTGGCGCGGCAGGAGGGTGCGGCCCGGCAACCGAAGGGGAGTTGTTTTCGGTAGGGTCCTTTCCAGGGGCCCCGGGAGGCTCTACTGGGAGAGGCTTGCCGGTGTCTAGTTTCCCCCTCTTTCTTGTTGTTGGGGATATGGAGGGTTGATTAAGGTGGAGAACAAAAGTTCCTGGTTCCACAAGAAGTTTTTATGCAGCACACTTTGAAATATGATCAGCAATGTTGTTTTCTGCACGGGGTACGTGCTCTGTTTGAAATCCGTCAAAGTGCTCCTCCAATCTTCTCATGCCCTTGATGTATGCCTCCATGAATGGACTTTGGTAATCCTTGTTGACTTGTCTCACCACAAGTTGTGTATATCCTTGAATGATCAGCTTCTTGATTCCCAATTCTGTGGCGATTCTGAGCCTGGCAAGGAGCCCCTTCATACTCTGTTGTATTGTTAGTTGCCTCCTCCCGAGGAAAATGCATCTGGACGACGTACTTCAAGTGCTCTCCAGTGGGAGCAATGAGAAGCACGCCAACCACTGCACCTTGTACGAAGAAGGCACCATCAAAATACATGATCAATTCTTGGGGCGCTTCCTTGCCGGGGGTGACTATTTCCAGCACTTCCTCATCAGGGGTTGGCATCCACTCTGCAATAAACTTTGCAAATGCCCTGCTCTGAATTGTTGTCATCCTCTCAAATTTTAGGCCAAAGTTGGATAACTCCAAAGCCCACTCCGCTATTCTTCCTGTAGCCTTAGGGTTTTAGAGTATCCTTTGCAATAGAAAGCGGGTGAAAATCGTGATCTCATGGGCTTGGAAGTAGTGGCGCAGTTTCCTTGACACCATGACAAGGCCAAAAATCAACTTTTGCACACCAGAGTACCTCGATCTAGCCCACTGTAATAGGGAGCTGACGAAGTACACTAGGTGCTGCACCACTTTCTTCCTTACCGCGTCCGGTTGTCTTTGATGTCGTGCTTATCTTTGTCCTAATCCATGTCTGGTCCTGCCGGGCTTTGCTCGCTCTCTGCCTCATCTACTTCCCGTGGTACCACTATGTCTGCACTAACCTTTTGATTAGTTGCTGCTAGGTATAGCAGCAATGGTTCTTGTAGTTTGGGAGCAACCAAAGTGGGCACATAGGACAAGTAGGTCTTCAAATCTTGTAATGTTGTGTCTGCTTTCGGAGTCCACTTCATGGGCCATGCCTTCTTCAGAATTTTGAAGAACGGCAAGGTGCACTCGGCAGACTTGGAGATGAATCTGCTAAGTGCGGTAACGCACCCTATCAGACACCTCACATCTTTAACTATCTTGGGTACCTGAATCCGCTCGATAGCCTTGATCTTATAGGGGTTGGCCTCGATCCCATGGTGCGACACAAAGAAACCAAGTAGCTTGCTAGAGGGAACGCCAAACACACACTTCTTCGGGTTTAACTTCAAGTTGATCTTGCGCAGATTAACAAATGTTTCTTCCAAGTCTTGGATGAGGGTTGAACTATCCTTGGTCTTGACCACAATATCGTCCATATAAGCTTCAATGTTCTTGTGCAGCTGTGATTCAAAACCAATCTGGACTACTCTTGCAAAGGTGGACCCGACACTCTTCAACCCGAAAGGCATACACACGAAGCAGTATGTGCCACATGGGGTGATGAAAGAGGTCTTCTCTTCGTCTTCCTTGGACATGGAGATCTGATGATATCCAGAGTATGCATCCAGAAAAGAGAGCAAATCGCAACCTGAAGTGAAGTCCACAATATGGTCGATGCGCGGCAAGGGGAATGGGTCCTTTGGGCAAGCCTTGTTCAGATCCATGAAGTCTATGCAAAGCCTCCATTTCCCATTAGCCTTATGCACAACCACTGGGTTCGCTAACCATGTTGGATGTAGCACTCCTCTGACCAAACGAGCTGCCTCAAGTTTCTTGATTTCCTCGGCAATGAACTGTTGCCGCTCTAAGGACTGCTTTCGAACCTTGTGCTTGACCACTACAAGAAATATGTCAACTTTTGACCATGAATATTGGTCACTGAATGGTCATTGTTTTCCATTTGTGACCTATTTGTGACCAAAAACAGCTGGTCAAAAGTTGATCGTCTTTAATGAAACTTAACAACCATTGTTCTGAAATGGGAAATGTCGTTGGTTCTACGACCAATTGTTTTGGTCACTGGCAGCCTACCAAGGCCAAGTCGGATCCGATGTGGCAATCTGATGTGGCAAAATTGCGACCAATTGAATTGGTCGTTGGTTAGAAACAGCCCGGTCCAGTTCGACTTTTCACATGGGCCGAACCCAAGAATTCGGCCTTTTTATATTTTTTCTGTCAATTTTTTATCGACTTCATGGGCCAAGCCCAACATTGCTGCCTTTTTATTGTTGGATTGTTGCCTTTTTGCCTAAACGAATTTTTTTCTTTTCTCCAAAAAGAAGGGTCTAGTAGTTAGACGGGTCCCGGTTGCCAGGTTCTATTTAAGTGAGGCCCTTTCGACAACATCATATTCTTCAGATTTCAGTTTGACAATTTGACAGAAATAAATAACCATATTTAAGTAAGAACAGACAGAAAACACAAGTAATACTTGAAACAACAACATAAAGAATCAATCACAGTCACACAGATACTAGGCTCCTTCTGTCATATGACACAGTTACAAGCTCTACTAGTGTAATAACACATATACGGGAGAATCACAATGAAAATTAACAATTATCACAAACTGAGCTCTTGCTCCAGTCAGATGAAACTGTATGCACGACTCACTAGGCGACCATAGTCGACTAGGCCGTGTCCTTTGCTACCCTGGGCTAACAGAACAACAATAGAACTATCATCATGCCTTCAACCGTCGCCCTGTTACATGAATCAGAAGAAAATAATCAAAACACTGGAGCCAATATATTCTGTAGACCATTCAAAAAAGGGCAATTTCCTTAGAATGATAAGACAAATTGAGCTAGTACAATGATTTTTGTTCTCCAGTTAGTTAAATGAGATACCCGTGCATACAAGAAAGGTGATGCAAGGAAATAGAGCATTTTACTCATAACACACAGAGTACCAATATTATGTTCTTATCATCTTATTCTTATGCCCAAAGCAAGTAAGAAAATCTGAGCAAATAAGTAACTACTCCATAAACTAAAACATCAGGACTGATTAAGCAGACTAATCTTTTTTGTGAAAAATGGACTAGATAATTGGTTTTCCATACGCAGTCCCTTGCAGTTAGCAAGAGCACGATGCACAATGTTCACATGAACACATACGATATTGTCCCCTACATTTTATATCTAGGATCAGACCCTCTCTTATTAGTTGAACAGTGCATTGACTAGTTATTAGTAAAGCGGCAATCAATAGTAGTGATAATGCAAAAGCAGCTTCTGTGCTTCTGCATATGTCTATACTATCAATATGCTTTGGGAAGCCGAGGCAGATATTGAACATCCTTGAATAAAAGGTACCTGATTCCAATGTTGTGGATATATAGTTACTTGGTATTTCAATATTTCTGCTTGACACAACAGAACTACCCCCAACCCTGTATGTTAAATTAAGAGATGCATTGCAAATGTCTGAAGAATTGTTATGCGCTATATCCATCTAATTATCTCAAGGCAAGCAAACTAAGATTTCACCCACCCCAAACTTCAGTATTTGGTGGTACAATGAAAGAGCAGTTTAGCCAAATATCTTTCTGCTCTATGATTTTAGTTTCAGCTATTTACTAATGAAATAGAATAATAAGTATTAACTAGTCCAAACAAGCACCTCATTGACACAAGCAGTGTTCCCACCAATTCAACTTACTTCATGCCGAGATTGATGTGCTCCTGCATACCGAAGACAAAACATCTGGTGTCACTAAAGTTCCTCCTGAGCATCTCGTACTCCATCTTCAGGCCACTCTCTAGCAGCTGCATCGCCTTCTCACCCCTGATAGTCACGTAGCACGCAATCTTCTCATTATGCCCGAACGACCTGATAGTGTACCTTGCTACAATAGCACAATATCGTTCCCATTAGGACCACCAATATAACAACAATTGAAATGTCCACCAGGACCAAATCGGATTTAACAAACTCGCCCTTGGAGAACACCAGTGACTGTCCGCTCAGCTGCTCCAGCAGCTATCAAATTAACAACAATGCAATTGACATACATCATTTGTTCATCAAGTGGTTTTAAAAAGTTAAATAGTGGCAACTAACAGCTTAACAAACATCAAACTCACTAGGCAGATTAAATTAATACAGTACACTAGTGCAGAATGACTGAAGTAATCATAAGAACTTGGCAGTACCTTCAAAGTACATGAAGACACCGTCCTTTCGACACCATGGCTTACGCTGCCTCAGAATGACAGCCGGCATGACCTTCTTCCTCAAGTCAGGCTTTCCCTTCTTAACAGTTGCCATAACCATGTCATCAACATAGGCAGAAGGGAGCCTGTTCAGGCGCACCTTGACTCCCTTCAGGGAGATGGTGTAGAGGTTCTTGGCACTAGTGTTATCAGCGCAGTTGGTAGTGGCTACCACCAGCAGACCCAACGACATCCAGAACTTGTTACCAGTGGAACGTCCGCACCCTGTAGTTCAAGAACAAGCATACACAAGGAAGTTAGTTATACAAAAGGATCACACATCTATGGTACACTAAACCAATAATCTGGAGATGCATGACAGCCACATACCAGTTTGGGTTTTAGAATTTGTCATCTTGAAGCATCACACTAACAAATGATAGGAAAGATCACAGGAAATAGGACTGCCCTAATCAAGTATACATAAGCATAGAAAATATCAAACAAGCTCATTGTGCATTTTCTCGTTCAATGTGATACACAAAAAGCATGAGTAACCACTACGACAATAACTTGCTATCTACAGGCCCTATTATCGCAGCAAGAACATTAGGCAATGAAGAACAGTATATTTCCAATGCAATATGTTAGACGTATATTGGTAATTTTTATTTGAGATTCAAAGTCCTAGTAATAGTTATTAACTAGAGTAGTAGTTATCTGAAGCAGCTAAGCTATGGTTGATACTGCTTGCTGCCAGGTCCACAAACAATTGCAAAATCGCTTACCACAGTTAACTAGTTCAATTTTAGGGGGTTATTTATGCTTATTGTTACCAGATCCTAAACATACTGGAGCAGCATCAGTAGTAGGGGGTTCAGACTTCAGAGAAGATCAGCAGCGAGGTTAGGAGAAGAAGAAGCAAGCGTGGGGGTGGCGAGAGGAGTAGCAGCGATTAGAAAGAAAGAGGTTCAGAGAAGAAGTGCAACAGCAGGTTTAGTGGATTCTGAGAAGAGGCAAGCAACAGGAGGTGCAGCAATAGAGGAGCAACAACAGGGTTAGCAGCAGCGTGGGGACTTAGAGAAGAGCAACAACAGTTTGACGTTCACAAGAGAAGCAGCAGCAATGGAGGTGAGGAAGCAGAGCAGCAGCAAAGATGTGGGAGAGAGAGAGAGAGAGACAATAGCAGGTGAAGGAGAAGGACGACAGCAGGGGAGAGGACTCGCGCGAGGGATCAGACGCCTCCTCCCCACTGTCTGGTTGGGCGCATGAGTGGATGGAGGGGTTGCGGCGGTGCAGTGGAGTGATGATGATGGCGCTCCTACCACGCCGGCCTGGCCATGGTGGTGGACCTAGACCTGGATGACATCTGGGTAGTGGTGGATCTGCGTCCTCCATGGCATTGCGTCGGGACAGGGGAGGAAGCAGCCTTCCCGTCCATGGCATCCCAATGCTCGAGCTTGTTGGATCTGCAAGGGAGACGATACAAGGTGAGGAAGAGAGGAAGGGATGTGACGAGGAGGAGTGGAACGACTCACCTGAGTCACCGGAGTTACGCCGACGACATGTTGGCCCAAACCCTAGCCGGTGTGTGGGGTCGCGCTTGGCCACTTGAGGACGCGCACGCCCGATGAGGGAGTCCTGGACTAGGGGGTGTCCGGACAACCGGACTATCATCATCAGCCGAACTCCAAGACTACGAAGATACAAGATTGAAGACTCCGTCCCGTGTCCGGATGGGACTTTCCTTGGCGTGGAAGGCAAGCTTGGCGATACGGATATGTAGATCTCCTACCATTGTAACCGACTCTGTGTAACCCTAGCCCTCTCCGGTGTCTATATAAACCGGAGGGCTTTAGTCCGTAGGGCATATACCGTTACAACAATCATACCATAGGCTAGCTTCTAGGGTTTATCCTCCTTGATCTCGTGGTAGATCCACTCTTGTACTACCCATATCATCAATATTAATCAAGCAGGACGTAGGGTTTTACCTCCATCAAGAGGGCTCGAACCTGGGTAAAACATCGTGTCCCTTGTCTCCTGTTACCATCCGCCTAGACGCACAGTTCGGGACCCCCTACCCGAGATCCGCCGGTTTTGACACCGACATTGGTGCTTTCATTGAGAGTTCCTCTGTGTCGTCACCGATAGGCTTGATGGCTTCTTCAATCAACAACAACGACGTCCAGGGTGAGACTTTTCTCCCCGGACAGATCTTCGTATTCGGCGGCTTCGCACTGTGGGCCAATTCACTTGGCCATCTGGAGCAGATTGAAAGCTACGCCCCTGGCCGTCAAGTCAGATTTGGAAGCCTAAACTTCACGACGGACATCCGCGGAGACTTGATCTTCGATGGGTCCGATCCACAGCCGAGCGTGTCGCACTGTCGTGATGGGCATGATCTAACTCTGCCGCCGGACAGTACCCTGGAGGCCGCACACGAATCCGCTCCGACCCATAGTCCGGAGCCGATCGGGCAGATCGAGGACGGGTGGCTGGACACCGCCTCGGGAGCTGCAACTTCCACGGTGATGGAGCCGAACACTGACCTTGTCCCTTATAAAACTCGTGACTCCGAGGTGTCGGACTCCCTGCCGGACTCCGAACCTCCTGCGCCCCTGCCAATCGAATCCGATTGGGCGCCGATCATGGAGTTCACCGCTGCGGACATCTTTCAGCACTCGCCCGTTGGCGACATCTTAAATTCGCTAAAGCATCTCTCGCTATCCGGAGAGCCCTGGCCGGATTATGGCCAGGATGGTTGGGACGCGGACGACGAAGAAATTCAAAGCCCACCCACCTCCCACTTTGTAGCCACTGTCGACGATCTAACCGACATGCTAGACTACGACTCCGAAGACATCGAAGATATGGACGACGATGCCGGAGACGATAAAGAACCAGCGCTCGCAGAGTGCTGGAAGGCCACTACAACCCATGATGTATATATGGTGGACACCCCAAAAGGAAGCGACAACGAGGACCAACGGGGCGCGGCAAAGGATAATCCCATCGACAAACAACCAAAACGGCGACGCAGACGCCGCCCTAAGTCCCGCCTCGACAACAACAGCGCTCCCAATGACCCAGCAATAGAGCAGGGCCGACCAGTGGACGACGAACATGCAACCAAGCAACCGTCCGCACAGGACGAATCGGATAATCAATCCATGCCCAGCGAAACCAACAGTCCAGACGACCTCACGCCGGACACACAACCGGAGAATAAGAGCCTTCACAAAAGACTCGTCGCCACTGCAAGAAGTCTGAAGAAGGAAAAACGGAAGCTCAAAACAGCAGAAGACATACTTAGAAGGAGATGGAGCAAAGTGCTCAAAACCGTAGACAAATACGACAATGGCCATCAATCAAAGAGCTACCCGAAGCGCAAGCTGCTGCCAGAATTTGACGAGGAAGCCATAGAGCCCCCACAGTCAAAAAACAAAGAGGCCGCCTGGCCGGATAGACAGCCAGATGATAGGCCAAAAATTACAAGCGGCGCCGCACACAAGCCGACTCATGATCCCGGGAAAACAGATGGCCCTGCCAGGTCCATTTATGGGCCAAAAAAGAGGGCCCCAGGAAGCAACACAACACGCCAAGTGTTCAAAGACAGCGGTACACCCAAATACAGGGGCGCCGCACACCCACTATGTTTCACCAATGAGGTGCTGGATCATGAATTTCCAGCAGGGCTTAAACCCATAAACATAGAGGCTTACAACGGAACAACAGACCCTGGAGTCTGGATAGAGGATTATATACTACACATACACATGGCTAGAGGAGACGATCTCCACGCCATAAAATATCTACCCCTCAAGCTCAAAGGGCCAGCTCGGCATTGGCTCAAAAGCCTCCCAGAAAACACTGTTGGAAGTTGGGAAGAGCTTGAGGACGCCTTTAGAGCAAATTTTCAAGGGACTTATGTCCGCCCTCCGGATGCAGACGATCTAAGTCATATAAGTCAACAGCCCGGAGAGTCAGCGCGCAAATTCTGGAACAGGTTCCTTACTAAAAAGAACCACTACTGGAAACTGGGAATTTGCCATCAGCCAGCTCTTTGCCATCTGCCAGCTGATGGCAAAGAACGTCTTTGCCATCTGCTTATAAAAAAACAGATGGCAAAGAACTGACAAACGGCAAAGAACATGGTTGCCATCAGCCATTTCTTTGCCATCTGCTAGTGGATGGCAAATAATCTTTGCCATCTGCCAGCAGATGGCAAAGAGGTGGGTAGGGGTCCAGTGCTGTAACGGCCTGTCAACCCACCTCTTTGCCATCTGCCAGCAGATGGCAAAGAATCTTTTCCATCTGTTGGCAGATGGCAAAGAAGTGGGTGGGGCCCAATGGATAACGGCGCTGTAACAGCCCAGTAGCCCCACCTCTTTGCCATCTGCCAGCCGCTGGCTGATGGCAAAGATATGGGCCTTTGCCATCCGCTGGCTGATGGCAAAGAGGTCTCTTCTAAAAAAATTGTCCTCCCCTCTCTCCCAGCCCGGCCCCT
>NC_057807.1:651815256-651835391 GCF_018294505.1 Triticum aestivum | reverse complement strand
GCCCCTCCCCTGCCACCGCGGCCCTCCGGGCCACCGTGGCGTGCCCCTGCGCCCGTCCCTCCACCGCGGCCCTCTCGGCCACCCCGAATCAGTCTCAGGCTCTCAGCCACTCCCGTGCGTGCTGCTGGATAGGGTTCGCCGCCGCCGCCCTCACCGGTCGCCGCCGCCGTCGGTTTCCCTGTCCCTGCGCCCATCCCTCCACCGCGGCCTTCTCGGCCACCATCTGCGCCTGCCGGCGGGCCGCCTCGCGTCGCCCGATCCGCCACCCGTCCCGCCTCCTCACCCAGGTTCGTCCGGAGCTCCTCCTCCTCCCACCGATACTGCCTCTGCTTGCTTGCGATTGCCGCTGGATCCGCGCTTGCTGCCAGTCCGGTGGCGTTCGAGGTCAGGGACAAGCCGGCCTCGCTCAAGGCCGACGACTGGGCGCGTGTCGTGGCCGTGTTTGTGCTCGGAAAAGAGTGGCAGTTCAAGGACTGGCCCTTCAAGGGCCATGTCGACATCTTCAACAAAGGTTTGCCACTCTAGTTACTGCTTGCCTGCTTGTAGTATATCTGCGATTTGTTGTGTTTGCATCTCCGAGAGCTTCGTTAGTTTTTGCTCAATGACTGTAGAAATAATCACATCACATCGGTGATTCAAGATTTTCGTACTGAGAGGTTCATAGTGATCGTTGAATTGTCCATCGACATTGCAGGATAGGGTTGTTCTTTACCGGGAGGGAGTACACTTTGAGTCTGTAGTGTGTTATAAATTGTATGAAACAATGGGAATCAATACATCATATTATCTTCTTGTTTTTTACAAACAGCTCTCAAAATAATATAGAGAAATTAGTGGTACTGTAAATTGCTAAATTGCTTTGTTGAGGACGGTCAAGCCCATGATCTACTTCTGAACCAAACAATGTGCATGCAGGGATTAGATCCCATCACGGACTGAACGTCGTCCACCGCTCGATGTGGCCGATGGCTGCCGTGCGCTTGTGATCTGAATGTCTAGCTGCAGTCCTTTGGATGTGACCGTGCATCAAGTCTTTTCTTCCTCCTCAATTTACATGCAGAGATTGTATCCACCAGCCATTGACGTGATCTGCCTCTAGACATAGCTGGCAGCTGCTTGCGATCCGAACGGGAGATGCCCCAAGAGGACATAATATTACCTGCCGACCTATTAATCTATTCCAAACGTAAGGGCTCCTTGAACGCGTCGTAGTTTTTTTTCTTAGGAAAAAACGTGTCCTAGTAGGACATGACTTGTTTGTTACTATATATATACGTGATGGTTTTTTTTGAGGATCCGTGATGGATTATTCCTATGTATGAGTTTCCTTGTTCTACACTTGAACGTGTCCAACATGATAGTACAATCTGGTTGTACATGGGACTTGGCGGTGTCATGTTTTTTTTCTATGTATGAGTTTCCTTGTTCTACACTTGAACGTGTCCAACATGATAGCACAATCTGGTTGTACATGGGACCTGGCGGTGTCATGTTTTTTTTATTCCCGTGTTATGAGTTTCTATTTAACTAATCTCAACCGTTCAATATCTTAACTTTGTATAGATGAATCTTAACCGTTAGTTTTCTAGTGTTTTAAGTATATAATAGAAGATTGGGTTAAAATGATGCTTGTTTTTGGCATTGACATTGGCTGTCGAGCAGGAAATCGCTGCTGCTATGACTAACTAAATCATGCCCGTTTGCCCGCACCTATTGTCTCTGTTCCTAGCAAAGCCTCCCACTAAACTTGGTCAAAAATTTATGGTATTTGTAATGCAACATGGAACATTAGATTGCTCTGTTTCTCTTTTCAGCACAG
Organism: Triticum aestivum; assembly: GCF_018294505.1. Classification (NCBI taxonomy): domain Eukaryota; kingdom Viridiplantae; phylum Streptophyta; class Magnoliopsida; order Poales; family Poaceae; genus Triticum; species Triticum aestivum. The sequence goes on along the minus strand of NC_057807.1, from coordinate 651,833,572 downwards.
CAAGTCGATACCATCTGTGGCCTAACATTTTAAACTTTTCTCTCTCAGTTATTGGGTTCTTTGTACGCTTTGAAGATGATAGTGTCGATTCAGCAAAAGTGGTCAAACAGTGGAATGTCAAAATCATATCTGTGAGTGGGAGGAATTTTTCATATGTTTTCTTGGGTATTGTAATCAAATTCTATTTTGCTCCCACTTACAGCTGCTTTATTAATTGTGTTATTAACCTATGGTGCAGATAAGCAAGAATAAAAGTTATCAAGACAGACCGGCTGCTCTGGAGGTGTGGGATCGGCTGGATGAATTTGTGCGGGCACGCTCATAGGTGAACCCTCATGTGTATCTAACCGTGTGATCTTTTAAGTTGTCCCTTCCATTCTGTACTTGATACGGGCAAAACCTTGAATTCCTGGTGAATTCTATAACCGGGTTTTGTAGGATTGGCCATCATGTGTATTCTTAATTTTAAGTGTCTTTGCAGTAACCTTAGTGATACATGTGTGTTTTTACTGAAAGTTCAATGTAGTTCTTTGTGCTATGGACATATCAAGCATTTGACGACCAAGATATAGTGCACGGGTAGTCCTGCAGATAACTGGGACTAAGGCTTCACTTCAAATATGCATGATGATATCGGATTGTGCTATCCAAGTTGGTTTTATAACAAGAGAAGCCATCATAGTGTGCTACTTCCTTATTGTCATGTTTCAGTAATTCACACTGGTAGTATTAGTATTAGTTGTTGGCTTCTTGCTGTTGCTTTATTACTGTGAGAAGAATCCAGAAATGGTATCAACTACTAGCATCTTGACATTGTTATTTTAATTAATTTGGGATTCACATGTGTCTATATATTGTTTATTTGAATAGAACGCATCAGGATTTGCTAAGTGTAACCTTTTCAGTTCTACTATGTTCGTAGTAGGTTTTTCCTTTATGCAAGTTAAACTGTTCCAACTTCTTGCCAGAAGTGGTCATGTAATGTCATCATTGAGCTTACATGTTGTAACTTTTATGGTCTGTCAGACATATCACTGATAATGAGATAATGAACCCGTGGTGGCAACTGGGCTAGGATATATACTCCGTCCGTTCCGAATTACTTGTCGCACGTATGGATGTATCTAGATGTATTTTAGTTCTAGATACATCCATTTTAGCGATGAGTAATTTTTTTACTTAGCTTAACCCAGAACAACAACATCCTTGATATTTACTGATCCCCACCTCGCTCTTGCACTCGCAGAATTGAAGGCATCTATCGTCCCAACTTTCAGAATGGAGAAACTAGTGAGTTTCATATATGATCTGAATGAAATGTTTAGGACTTGCGGTAGTGGACTTTGCTACTGGTGCGATCTATTTCCTGTTTTTGTCTACTAATCATCAGTTACTAGAATTTACCTTCTGCCTGCTACGGCTTGTTTCTTGACGCCACTAGTTTGTACTGAAACTAGTATTGTGACCCGCGCATTTGCGCGGTTAGCTAGATTCACAAAGTGTTTTTATAGTTGCTGTTTTAGAAGTACATGTTGTCTTAAGTGCACGACTTTTTTCATTATTATTTTATGAGTATGCAGTATGGTAAGGTCATAAATGATAGTATTTACTACAAAATTAGTGATAGTTAAAGTATTATTTATATATAGGTACATTAATATCTGCACTATGTGTGTACGATCTGAGCCACCGTTCATGGATTTCTCGCAGCTTGGCTCCTGTTGCTTTGGATCCGGTACGATCTCTCTCTTTCTCTCTCTCTCTCTCTCCGAGACTCAACCAGGCACTCACAGATTATTAACATGATCGAGAATGCACCTCACTGTAGCAAAAATGGTCAACATCTCTTTCATCAGTCGAGTAGTTGCTTGCTAAATTTCTTATTAAGAAGCCAAATGATAACAAATAAAATACTTGCAACTAAATTAGAGATTTAAAAGGAAAGGAGAATGAACATACAAAGTAGTATAGTTCAGAAACAATTAAGTGCGTACTTCCTGTATTAAGTTTGATCCTATGATGATCAATATCATATTGTACACTGCACGAGGGAGTCGGTGATTTGTGCAAACCACTTAATAGTTCAAAGCAGTAGGTATTCTAACCACATCTCTAATATGTTAGAACCACAACTAAATCTAGGGTACTGCTCGTAATTAAGGATAATTTCTCTAGGTGCATAGAGAGTGAAGGAGCTCCTTTGGTTGCAGTATGTGTGAATCTTTCTTTGCTGAGATCATGTGTATCCAAATAATTTCCAACTCCCAAACATTTTCTCGGTGACGGACTAAAAAAATGTTTGCAGTTATAAGACATAAATGTTTGTTACATTATCATGTAAAAAGCTACATTGCAAACCTATCTTCTTCATATTCAGACAGTAAATAAATGAAACATTTGAATTGACGGCTATCTAGAAACATACTCCCTCTCTAAACAAATATAAGACCTATTAGATCACTAAGAAAATGTATACTTGATCACTCCCAACTGATATTTCCTTTGAGCTTGATGTTTGTGCGATTCTGGTCCCAACTTGAATTGTTGTTTTTGTGTTGAAATATGAAAGCTCTACCGAAAGCACAACAGACCAAGTAAATGGTGGTAATACTATTACTCGTTCAAAAAATCCTCCTATAACTAAAATATTTATCTTAGACCCATCCAGCAAACTATGTGTCATGTGTCTTTCATAAAAAAGAAATCCAAAGAAATATTGCAGATCAAGTAATTTTGTTTCATTGCCCCATACAAAATGTATGCAAGTGATGTCTATTGTTTTTTTCCTTTGTCTAAATATACTATAGAAGCATGTCTTGAATAAAAGCTGGTTGGCGTCGTCGCAATTGCCAAATGTGTGTGGACGTATTTTTCATCTTCCACATGTTCTCTGTCGAGAGCAATGAGCATAGTTTTCACTGTGAAAAGCAACCCTGAATTAGTTTTCAAAATTATATTTCATGGCTTTCAAAGTTTTAATATGATTGTTGTTGCTAACGGCCATGTCGCAAACGTCGGCCGGTGCACACCATGTTGCGTGCTGTTCTGCGATTTCTGAGGTACTCTCTCTCTCTCTCTCAAAATGGTAAAAAAACTCATACTAAACGGGAGGGTCTACAATTTTACTACCTGACATGAGTTACCACTGTATTTTTCTTCTTCTAATTACAACATGGAATTTACTTTCAGTAGGAATGTGCGTATGTTGCTCTGGTGATAGTAAGCATTTGCATTGTTTCAATACATATCACAAGTCCTATTTTACAGATATAAGTTGCATCATAATAATCTTCACATGTTAGTTGCATCATAGTAATCTTCTTCTTCTAACTTTCTTTTTTCCCATTTTATAGATTTGCTTAAGATCACGGAAGCTTAGGTTCATGGAGTGCTTGTATTTAGTTTTTGTTTTGACCTTGTGAAACTTGCTACCTATGGATAAAACTGTGTAATATTGATGAAACTATGTATATGTACGGATGAAACTTGCTACTATTGGTAACATGTGTTGGATATATATATGTGTTCACGACTATTGGTGATATGTGTTGAATATGCTATATTGGTCATATAAATATATTTGTGTTTGATTTTCTGTGAAAATGAATTGATATAAGAAAAAATAAAATTAAATGGGGCAATATAGGCACTTTGCCATCTGCTGGCAGATGGCAAACAGGCCACGTGTCATGTTTGGGCTGGCCTATTTGGGCTCTTTGCCATCTGCCAGCAGATGGCAAATCTCTTTGCCATCTGCTGGCAGACGGCAAAGCATGTAGCCTTTGCCATCTGCTGGCAGATGGCAAAGCCACAGGCTCTTTGCCATCAGCCAGCAGATGGCAAAGCCACAGGCTCTTTGCCATCAGCCAGCAGATGGCAAAGCCACAGGCTCTTTGCCATCAGCCAGCAGATGGCAAAGCCACAGGCTCTTTGCCATCAGCCAGCAGATGGCAAAGCCATAGGCTCTTTGCCATCAGCCAGCAGACGGCAAAGAAGCCTTTACCGGCAGGGTTTCGGACGACTGGTTTGCCATCTGCTCGCAGATGGCAAAGCCTTTGCCATCTGCCGACCATGCCTTTGCCATCTGCCATGGCAGATGGCAAACTGCCAGATTCCAGTAGTGAACCAAATAGTCGACTGTCCGGACGCTGAAGCCTTAGCAGCTTTTAAACACAACGTCCGAGACGAATGGCTCGCCAGACACCTCGGCCAAGAGAAGCCGAGGACAATGTCCGTGTTAACAAGCCTCATGACCCGCTTTTGCGCGGGGGAAGACAGCTGGCTAGCAAGACGCAGCACCAGCGACCCAAGTACATCCGAGATCAGAGATGGAAACGGAAAATCACGGCGCAGAGAAGATCAGCGCCGGAATAAAGAGAAAAGCCCCAAGAACACGGCGGTCAACGCCGGATTCAAAAGCTTGCGGCTAAACAACAAAACACTGCCTCTTAAGGACAACAGTGATGAGCTATCCAACTTAAACAAAATTCTGGATCGAATATGTCAAATCCACAGTACCTCCGGAAGGCCTGCACACCATACCTGCCGAGATTGTTGGGTTTTCAAACAGTCCAGTCGACTTAACGCCGAACACAAGGGGCTTGACGCACCAAGCGAGGACAATGACGAACCCCACCGGCAGGGCACCGGAAAACAAAAGACTTTCCCACAAGAAGTCAAAACAGTAAACTCACTTCATGTGATATTACAGAAAAACAATGCGGCACCAGCTACAATAAGTGCCGCACGGTCTACCCCAGCGGAACATCGAAGCTGGATGTCAAAACCAATCACTTTCGACCACCTGGATTATTCCAGAAGCATTCGAAACGCAGGATGGACTGCTTGTATATTGGATCCTTTAATCGACGGACTACAATTTACACAAGTCCTGATGGACGGCCGCAGCGATTTAAACCTGCTATTTCCGAACACAATCCGCAAGATGGGGATAGACCTTACTAAAAATCGATATAGCCGCACTTCCTCTAAAGGAGTGACGCCAGTCCCTTACGCCAAGTGCACAGGCTCCTTATTATTAGAAGTTGTGTTCGGGTCACCGGACAACTTCCGACGCGAAAAGCTAATCTTTCATGTCGCCCCATTCAAAAGTAGCTATCAAGCACTATTGGGACGTGAAGCTTTTATCCGCTTTAACGCAATACCACATTACACGTCTCTTACACTTAAAATGCCCGGTCCACGCGGCATCATTTCGTTAAAAGGTCGTTGAAAGACCCCGGACACGGCTAGACGAGTCCGGCATAAATAAGCTAGGGGCTCCCTAGCCGCACACCCCTTCACAAGGGGCTGCACGTATAAGCAATAATGAGCTAATACAGACTCCGCTTTATTCATTTATTAATATTTTTCATGCACCTTTTTCGCACGATTTCTTTTCAAACTAAGTTCCTCTCTTTTTACAGATGAACAACGTGCACACCCGTCCAGGATACGGCACAACGGAGACACAGGCGCAGACGTGCAGTAGGGACCCGTTGCAAGGATTCTTTTCAGATTAAGACCCTGCGTAAACCTTTTTTACTGTCTCTTGTTGCTATAATCCCCTAGTTTTTCCTGATAACTAGAGAGGAGACTGACGTTTTGGCATTGGCCGCGTCAGAGGACCTCTCCCGTACCTGGACACTAGGGGCTTCGGGCATTGTTCCGCCCGTTATTATAAAGACCAAACACCTTAGGGAGTGTTCGGCGTCTCGAGTTAGGCCTTATATGCATCAGCTCCGAATCATGTCTTTGGTCAAATGTTGGGTTTGCCCGTATCATCGGCTAACGCGGCACCAGGAGAACTACTGCGATTGTGCCCCAGTTCGGCTGGGCGAGCACCTCAGTAGAGAAAGCCGAAAACTGACTGTCATGATACAGCGAGAGACTGGTCAACCACTCGATCGACCACTGGAATGTTTAGAATTCCTCTGCTTAGACGAAGGGCCGTTTCCTAGTCAGGCACACACGCGCCCCGAATTCGGAGAGCATGGTGCCACTAGGGGCTATATCGTAGCCCCACCCTCGAACTCCTATGGCTAAGTGAAAGAGATAAAGCATTATAGTCCGGTTTCCTACCACCTCCTTCACAGGACCGAGACGTCGGATTAAGTGTGAAAATGCGCTATTTTTTGCGAACACCCCCGCACCTTGTGCGTGGGGGCTGAAGCCAACGACTGCATCTTTCAGGTTATACAAACGTATACACAAACGGCCGCACAGGAGATATATCACTACTTGGACGCACAAGTATAAAAGGCGCTTACATCATAAATATTGTCTTACAAACCAAAACGTTCACTTGAACGTGACATTTTTTTAGCACTGCGACTCTATTACACGAGCACCACGCAGAACTTCGCCAAAATAGTGCTCGGCGGGTAACCGGCTCTCGTCCGAACCCTGGGTCGCAACGGCGGTGGCATCCATCTCTGTCCAATGTGTCTTCACACGGGCGAGGGCCATCCGCGCACCCTCTATGCAGGCCGACCGCTTCATCGCCTTGATATGCGGCACCGCCCCAAGAAATTGCTGCAATAAGCCAAAATAGCTTTTCGGCTTGGGCCTATCCGGCTAGACATGAGTCACGATATCCGTCATGGCAAGCCCAGACAACCTATTCAGCTCAGCCGATTCGGCCAACCGATCGGTCAGCGGAAGTGAACGATCCGGACTATGGAATTGAGACCAAAAAAGCTCTTCCGTCTTGTGATCCTTCTGACCTCGGAATTGCAGAACGGCATCCGCCGCACTCGCTGCTAAGTCCATATAAGGATCCTCCGGACCCCACAGCTGGCCGAGCTGAGCATACTTTGGATCCATGAACCTTCGGCGCAGCAGAAAAGGCTTGCCAGCCACAATGTCCCCGGCTTGGCGCAGCTCCTCTTTTATAGTCTGCATTGCAGAACGGGCACCCTTGGCTTCGGCGGTGCCCTTCCCCAGGTCTTCTCGCTCCGATAGGCGCTCCTTTTCAAGAGCCTCACTGCGGTCGGTAGCATCCTTCAACTTTACGGCCATTTTGGCCATCTCTTCCCTGCTTCGGAAGTGTGCGGCCCTTTCGGCCTCTAACTCCTCGGACACCCTCGAGGCAGCCGCATCACTCCTTCTGGCTTGCTCCATGGCTTGAGCAAGTTCTGCCCGAAGGCTCTCCACAGCAGTGGCACCATATGCGTCAAGCACACATATTGTAAGAGGTGGGCTTAGGCTCCCTTACTAGGTGAACACGGAGAAACAACTTACCTTGCGATTCGTCAAGTCGCCTGTTGATTAGCGCGATGTCTGCATCCGCAACGTCGAGTTGCCGCTTCAGTTCAGCAACTCCATCAGTCCGGCTGGCCCCCGGGCTATCTGCCACCTGCATAGGAAAGGCGAAAGCTAATACCTGCGATTTACTCGGCACGCTGTCGCTTTCGACAACCTACCGAGTCTCAGGGGCTACTATCTATACAGGGCGCACGTTATGTGCAAAACTTTCAAAAAGGTGTGTCATTTTTACATACCTCAAACCCCGCCAGCAAAATTCTGACGGCATTATGCAATCCGCTTTCGGCGGACGAAATCCATCCAATCACCATGCTCATCAATGCACGGTGATCTTCTGAGATGGACGCCCTCTCAAGCAGATCCTTCAGCCCCCCCGGCCGAACATTATTCGGCACCGAACTCTTCGGCTCTGCCGGGCTCGAGGATACCCTCCGTGATGACACTTCAGGCTCGTCCGCCCTATCCGACGGCGCAGCAGACGGAGGCGTCTCGCTCTCCATCATCTCCGGACGAAGGTCCCCCGAAGATGAGCTCAACTGAGAAGGTCGGAGATCCGAACTACAAGGTAAAATCTTCGGTTATCCTCAGAAGCACAAATAAGGACGTCTCTTATTGCCAAACTCCCTTTTCTCTACTTACGGCTCGCTGGAGGGCTGATTCTTTAGGGGAGACTGTGCGGCCGGGGCCTCCCCGGACGCAGGACCCTCCGGCGAAGATCTCTTCCCCCGCTCAGGGGCTTTGGCCTCCAGGTCTCCAGAGGTGGTCCTCTTCTCCCCTTGGAGGGAGGGATTCTCGATCCCCCCTTGTTCAAGAGCCTCCTTGGTCGAGGCGGTAGCTCCCTTATTTTCCCCTCCGCCTTCTTCTAAAGGCGCAACTTCCAGCATCTGGACCAGCACGGGATCCGACACGGTCTCTGGGAGGGGGGCCGGACACCGTATCTGCTTTGCTTGCGCTATCCACTCCTGTTAAAGGATAACGGGTTAAAGGGCGAATTATAGAAAGGCAAAGAGATGGTACGTCCGAACACTGAGCTACTTGCTTGAGTATCCGGGCGATTACAGCTTAGGTCAGCGTCTTCGGTCAATTCCGGACACACCGCCCATGATCCGAAGAGCAACTCGTACATCTCCACGGGTGTCGTACCCATAAAGTGTTGGAGAATCTGTGGTCCCTCCGGATTGAACTCCCATAACCGGAGAGGACGGCGTTTGCAGGGCAGGAGACGCCTAATCAGCATAACCTGCATCACCACGACCAGATCGATCTCCCTCGCTTGGAGGTCTCGAATCCGGCCCTGCAATAGGGGCACGTCCTTTGACGGCCCCCAGTTGAGCCCTTGGTTGACCCACGACATCAACTGTCGCGGAGGTCCCGGGCGGAATACGGGCGGCGGCTTCTGCCTGCTGCCCTTTGGAGCGGTGATATAGAACCACTCCTGCTGCCACAAGCCGAGCTCCTCTTGGAAGGAGCCCTCGGGCCACGGGGCATCGACCCTCCTGCTTATGGCCGCCCCGCCGCACTCTGCTTGACGCCCCCCAATCATCTTCGGCTCCACATTAAAGGTCTTCAGCCACAGGCCGAAGTGGGGCGTGACGCGGAGGAAGGCTTCGCAGATAACAATAAACGCGGAAATATGGAGGATAGACTCCGGAGCCAGGTCATGGAATCCAACCCATAGTAGAACATGAGCCCTCTCACAAAAGGATCCATCGGGAAGCCTAAACCCCGACGGAGGTGGGATACAAAGACGACATACTCGCCCGGCTCGGGGGTGGGGATGGCCTACCCTTCGGCGGGCAGCCTGTGCGAAATCTCGTAAGACAGGTACCTGGCCTCCCGCAGCTTTAGCACATCTTCCTCCTTGACGGAGGAGGGCATCCACCGGCCCTGAAGGCCGGAACCGGACATTGTTGAAGGTCCGAAGCGCTCGAATCTAGGGCTTTGGGTGTTGGAACTTGGAGCAAGGAGAGGATTCGATGGAGGATTAAAGAAAATAAACGAGCCTTTGTCCTATTATAAGGAGGGAGAAATACCAAGAGCCGTCTCCGTGACCGTTCGGGACTCGCCTTCGATAGGGGGGGCGTGGCGACGGGCGCGGTTGGGTTACCCACGTCCGTATTGATGAGAATCCCGGAATAAGGGGAACACAATCTCTGCTTCGACAAGACGTGCCAAGGAAACCGCTTCGCTAAACGCACTGAGGCAGTATAATAAAAAACGATTCAAGTAAAGGCTTGGTAGTGGCGTGACATCATGCTACATAATACGTCAGCAGATTGAACTTGTGTACATAATATTCTCTCTACGGTGGCATGTGGAATTTATTTTGCAGAGCCGGACACTATCCTGGTGTTCACAATCTTCTATGGATTATTCGGAGGAGGAACCCGCCTTGCAATGCCGAACAATATGCGCGCCGGACTCATCGTCATTGAAGCCTGGTTCAGGGGCTACTGAGGGAGTCCTGGACTAGGGGGTGTCCGGAAAGCCGGACTATCATCGTCAGCCGGACTCCAAGACTACGAAGATACAAGATTGAAGACTCTGTCCCGTGTCCGGATGGGACTTTCCTTGGCATGGAAGGCAAGCTTGGCGATACAGATATGTAGATCTCCTACCATTGTAACCGACTCTGTGTAACCCTAGCCCTCTCCGGTGTCTATATAAACCGGAGGGCTTTAGTCCGTAGGGCATATACCATTACAACAATCATACCATAGGCTAGCTTCTAGGGTTTAGCCTCCTTGATCTCGTGGTAGATCCACTCTTGTACTACCCATATCATCAATATTAATCAAGCAGGACGTAGGGTTTTACCTCCATCAAGAGGGCCCGAACCTGGGTAAAACATCGTGTCCCTTGTCTCCTATTACCATCCGCCTAGACGCACAGTTCAGGACCCCCTACCCGAGATCCTCCGGTTTTGACACCGACACCCGATCTGCCCTGCTGGAGGAAGGAGCAGAGGGATGGTGTCACCATGGTGAGCTCAGCGCCGCTGGAGGACACCGGATTCAGGCAGGATTGGGCGCCGTAGGTGGTGGTGGCGGTGGCGAGGAGTGATGCGGGGGAGAGGGAGAGACGAGGGAGAGTGGAGCATAAGGTAGGGAGAGCTGGTGAGGGGAGGGAGGGACGAGGTCGGCGGTTGTGGGTGAGGAGGACGAAGAGGCTGGCGGTGGGTGGGAGCGGCACGGAGAGGACTGGATCAGGAGGGGGCCAGGGACGCGGAGGAGGTGGCGGCGGCAAGGTGATTGGGATGAGGGAAGAGGGGTGCGATGGGGGAGGGGTCGATGGGATCTGAGCTAGTGTTTTGGCAGCGGGTGGGGTATCTCCTTTTCAAAAAAAATTCTTTTTTCTGTAGATACATGGATGGATGGATGCGGGATGGAGAGATGGATGGATGGATGGGCGCCATGTCATCGATCCGTGGGAAGAGTTCTGATTGGTTTGGAAAACCAGTGATTTAAAAATAGTTTCCAAGTACAAAAAATAGAGGGATTTTGTGAAGTAGCTATAAAAATACTTTGCAAAAGGGCACCACAGAAATTTTCTAGAGTTAGACCACATTTTATGGATAAGGACCAATTTGTATGCATTACTGATCTTTCTAGCTACTTTTAATCATTTTCTGAGTGGCAGAAATGGTTTTTTTTGTGAAGAACCTACCAAATATTTGTTGCAAAATTAGGCTCCATCAATTTTCCAAAATACTAGTCCATATTTAATATACAATTGACCAAATGGTTGGGTGTCAAAAGCTTTGATCCACCTCTCATGAAAAAGAAAAAATTCTACCGATTTAGTTGGAAGCGGGTCAAATTTGAACTGCAAATGGCTCATAGTCTGCTCTTTATTTTTTTCAAAAATCATTTCTAGGTACAAAAGTATCTATTTCTTCATAGATACTCCAAAAGTTTGCAAAAATCAAGCCCTAGCTACGAACGGTCATACCCGCCATTTTGACTGCATTTTGAAACGGGCATAGAAAATTCAAAAAAATTGAAAAATTGAAGAACCTTCGCATTGTGTCATTATATGTGACCAAGTTACCAGGGAAAATAAAAAACTTGTAATAAAGAGATTATTTTTAAAAAGTGTTCTCACAAATGAGCTATCTTGTGTGAAGATCCATGGTTTTCAAGCCAAATGATCAATGTTATGGTAGCATTCATGGCATAGTTTATTAAAATGATCTCATATTGTGCACAAGGGTGCATATTGGAATGGAAAACAATGTTGCCTAAGGAACTTTTCATTTTCTTTTCATGAAAAAATCATTTTCCATTTCTTGAGTGCCCAAAATGAGTTTTTTTGTGAAGGACCTACCATATATTTGTTGCAAAATTGGACCAAATCATTTTTCTAAAGTATTAGGCCAAATTTAATGTACAATTGACCAAATGGTTTGGTGTCAGAAGTTTTGATCCACCTCTCGTGAAAAAGACAAATTTCGGCCGATTCAGTAGGAAGCGGGTCAAATTTGAACTGCAGCTGCCTCATAGTTTGCTCATGATTTTTTCCAAAAAAACATTTTTAGGTACAAAAGTATCTATTTAATCATAGAAACACCAAAAAATTTCCAAGATTCATCCACTAGGTAGGAACGGTCGTGCCTGCTGTTTTGACCACATTTTGCAATGGGCATCAAAAATTCAAAAAAATAAAAAAATTGGGAAAACTTCGCATTGTGTCATTATATGTGACCAACTTACCAGGAAAAATAATAAACTTGTAATAAGGCAATTATTTTTAAAAAGTGTTTTTAGAAATGAGCTATCATGTGTGAAGATTCATGCCTTTCAAGCCAAATGATCAATCTTATGGCCACATTCATGCAATAGTCTATTAAAATGATCTCATATTGTGCACAAGGGTGCATCTTGCAATGGCAACAATGTTGCCTAAGGAATTATTCATTTTCTTTGGAAGAAAAATTAATTTTCCATTTTTCGAGTGCCAAAATGAGTTTTTTTGTGAAGGACCTACCACATATTTTTTGCAAAATTGGATCAAATCAATTTTATAAAATATTAGGCCATATTTAATGTACAACTGACCAAATTATTGGGTGTCAAAAGTTTTGATCCACCTCTCGTGAAAAAGACAAATTTCCACCGATTCAGTAGGAAGCGGGTCAAATTTGAACTACAGCTGCCTCATAATTTGCTCTTTATTTTTCCAAAAATCATTTATAGGTACATAAGTATGTATTTAATCATAGAATCACCAAAAGTTTTCCAAGATTCAACCAGTAGCTAGGGACAGTCATGCCCGCCGTTTTGATCGCATTTTGAATTGGGCATGAAAGAGTCAAAAAATTGGAAAACCTTTGCATTGTGTCATTATTTGTGACCAAGTTATCAGGAAAAATAATAACTTGTAATACAACAATTATTTTAAAAAAGTGTTTGTCGGTGTACTAAAGTAGAGGTACCTTTAGTACCCCGAACTTGTGCACGGGCAGTCGCAGCGTCCCGCGGCAAGGCTTGCTCGGCGCCCACCAAGACCCTTCGCTATTTCATATCCACTGCCATTCAAGAACAAAGTGTTAACCAAGAAGACAAGGCCCCGGCAAGGGAAGCTTGCCGGGAAGATCAACTAAGAAGACAAGACCCCGGCGAGAGGAGCTCGCCGGGAGAAGCAACCAAGTGCCTCGCCGCGATGCACTTCGCGTCCCGGCAAGACCCGGCGAGCGACAAGCTTCCGGGAGGCGGCAAGACGTTTGCCGCAACAAGCCTCTACACCACACCGGCGCTCCAGCTCACCCGCTAACGTGTCACCACGGGACCTTCTCGGGCACGCGTGGCGAGTGGCTGTGCAGCCAGCAGTGCGCAGCGTCAAGCGGCGCTGACAAGCTACCACCATGGCGATCGGTGGCACACCTGACGGTCACTTTTTCTGTACTGTTTGGGTGACTTAGATAGGCATTTAATGCCTTTGTCCCCTGCCGTCAGAGTTAGGTATAGACCACTGTAGTAAACAGTTGCATTAGCCCACTCTTTTTCCATTTTTGCCCCCACCTACCTTGCCACCTGTTGGTGACCCCTTCCACGTATAAAAGGAGGCCCGGGTGCAACGTAGAGAGGGTTCGGAAAATTCGAAGGTTCGGTTCGGCTCCTTCGTTAGACACAACGCAAAATCGCTTGGTCTGGTAGCTCTCGAGCTCCCAAGCAAGAAGCAATACAACCACAAAGCAGTAGTAGGAGTGTTATCTCTCCGGAGAGCTCCGAAGCTGGGTAAACCGCTCGTGTGCTTCGCCTCGATCTGCTCTTCGTGCAATCTCCGCCCGCTTACCGTACCGAAAAGGGGCTTCGGTCCCATAGGTGTCCGTGGTGATCAGCCTGCCACGACATCTTTGGCGCGCCAGGTAGGGGGCGTCGAGGTTGTGTGAACCTGATCCGGCGTTCGCACGAGCTGCATCGTCATCAACATCTTCATCAACATGCCACCGAAGAAGAAGGCTTCGGAGGTGGTTGCTCCGTCCGCGTCGAACCCACCGCCACCGGAGCCAGAAGGCGGTGGGATAGGCGCCGGCGGAGGAATGGACGTCGACGGAGGATCCCAAGTTGCTGCCAAGCCCAAGGACAAGGCGGCGCAAACCTCGACGACTGGACAAGCCCCGCACTCGTCTCAGGAGGCGCGGGACCGGCAGCGTCATGGCACTCATGGTGCCATGCGTGTGCTAAATCCAACTCAAGCTGGTGGATCCCGGGACGTTCAAGACCCACTTGCGCGTCCGCAAGCTGGCGCAAGCGCCGTGCAGTCGTTTGGGCGGGATACTGCTCCTCCTAACGCTGTTAGGAGTTCGAGCACGTCCCGTTCCTCGCACCGTTCGCCGCTGCCGCCGTCCACTCCAGCAGAAGCTTTGGCGCAAGCTCAGTTGCTCCTTGATTTCCCTCCTGCGTCGGACAAGATCGACGAATGGAGGGCCACTATCCATAGTCCCATCGGCTTCGCCAACGGCGACACTCCGCGGCAACCAAGCACTTCGCAGCCGTGCCAAGTCCGCCAAGCGCAAGCCGACGATGACGGAACTGGTGGGGGTGTGCTCACCGTGCACTCTCCACCGCCAAGGCCAAGATCGCCAGCTCGCCGGGCCAACCTTGACGGCGACTCCACTGCATCGTCGGACCCGCGAACTCGGCGGGATCAGCGCCAAGTCCTTCAAGAATGCCGGCAAGAGGACGCTCGTACCCACATCGAGCGTCGGAGGGAAGCGCGGCATCAATCAGACCAGCGCGCTGGGCCCACTGTTGACATGCACGCGCCCGGAGAGCCAGGTGACTTGCCGTACACGGTAGGTTGCCCTGCGTTCACTCGTGAGCTGCGGCGAGTCCAGTGGCCCAGTTCCAAGAACTTCAAGCCCGACGTACCCGAGAAGTACGACGGCAAGTCACATCCGTCGGAGTTTCTCAGCATCTACACCATCGCGGTGCAAGCTGCTGGGGGGCGAGACGAGAAGATTCTTGCCAACTACTTCCCGTTGGTACTCAAGCCCAACGTCAGATCATGGCTCATGCACTTGCCGGAGAACTCCATATCTTCCTGGGCTGATTTGTGCCATCAGTTTGTCGGAGCCTTCACTGGCGGCCACAAACCCCATGGCCAAGAGAGTGATCTCCACATACTTGTCCAGAAGGAAGGAGAATCCCTGCGCAAGTACATACATAGGTTCAGCCGTGTGCACTACAACATCCCAGATATCCACCCCGCTGCGGTCATCAGCGCGTTCCATCAGAACGTGCAGAACCGTAGGATGCGGGAGGATATGGCGATGTGCAAGATCAAGGATGTCAGCGAGCTATATGCTCTGGCCGACAAGTGTGCACGCGCTGAAGAGGGAAGAAGAATTCCCAGAGAGGCTGTTGGGACAGTAGAATCCGACAGCGAGGAAGCCGCCCCGGCAAAGAGAAACCGGCGGCGGGACAACAAGAAAAACAAAGGAAAAGATGTAGCAGTTGTTGAGAAGTACGGCAATGGAGGCGCAGCCAAGACAGCCCCAGCTGGTGTTTCTGGCAAGGAGACTGCCGCATGCACCAACTGCCAAGCGGTGGCGGCCGCCGACAAGCAGGACGGCACCAACAAGCAATACTGCAAGATCCACCGCACCAAGGGCCACGATCTCCAGAGTTGCAAAAAGGTTGAGCAGCTCGTTGAGCTCCAGAAAGCTGAATACGAGCGGCGCGACAAGGAGAAAGCTGCCCAAGGAGGTGATGGTGGATCCGGCAAGAAACGTCCCGGCCGGGGAGGACGCCGCGACAAGGTCAAGCAGCGGCAAGGAGACAGACCTCCCCGGGGCCGCGACAACGATGAAGAAGAAGACGAAGATGAGGATATGGATGAGGATGAGACCAGTGAGCAAGAATTTCAGAAGGCCACAGAGGTTCTATGCGTTGACGGAGGTGCTTCTCTTCATACTTCGCACCGCCAACTCAAACAGTGGGCGCGAGAAGTTAATGCAGCAGAACCATCCATAGATTCGCGCAAACCTCTGAAATGGTCCAGCACGCCTATCATCTTTGACATTGAGGATCACCCTGATCGCACAACTGCGGTCGGGTGTTTGCCGATGTTGGTATCACCAACCATCCGCAACCTCAAAGTCACTAAGATGTTAGTTGACGGCGGGGCCGGCCTGAACCTGATATCTTCAGCCGTACTCCATAAGCTTCAAATCCCTGACAGCGAGCTCGAAGAAACTGGCACTTTCCAAGGAATCAATCCGGGAAGGAGCAAGCCGAAGGGGAAGATCACGTTGCCGGTCACATTTGGCAGCGAGTTGAATTACAGAACTGAGAGGGTCACGTTCGACGTAGCAGATTTCCCATTGCCATACAATGGGATACTTGGCCGTCCAGCGCTTGCCAAGTTCATGGCAGCCTCTCATCACACTTACAACATACTCAAGATGCCCGGTCCGATAAGCGTCATTTCTGTCCATGGCGACAAGAAAGATGCTCTCATCTGTGCCGACAAGATTTACCGGGACGCAGCAGCCGCAGCAGACCGTGCCACACTTGCCACTGAAGCTCCCGGAGGAAAGAAGAAGACCAAGTCCGGCAAGTGCTCTGATGCTCACTCCGGCAAGCGCACCTCTTAGGAGTGTTGCGCTACTGTTGAGGACGCACCATCAAGCTCCACCGGCAAGCGTACCAAGAACATGTCAGCTCCACCGCAGACCAAGAAGGTGCCCGCCAAGGAGGACGGCACTGGTGGTACCTTTACCATCAGTGCACCCTAGACCCTAAATAGGAAAGCGCGCTTGTTGCTTTCCTGCGGGCGAATGTGGACGTGTTTGCATGGCAACCGTCTGACATCCCCGGTGTTCCCAGGGAAGTAATTGAGCACCACCTAGCTGTCTGTCCTCACGCGCGGCCCGTCAAGCAGAAAGTTAGGAAGCAAGCAGTGGAGCGTCGAGAATTCATAGCAGAAGAGATCAAGAAGTTGGAAGCAGCAGGCCTTGTCAGAGGAGTACTCCATCCCACGTGGTTGGCCAATCCAGTTGTCGTGCGCAAAGCAAATGGGAAATGGAGGCTTTGTATAGACTTTACCGATGTCAATAAAGCTTGTCCCAAAGACCCATTTCCCTTGCCGCGCATTGACCAGATTGTTGAATCCACGGCTGGATGTGACCTACTCTCATTTCTTGATGCATATTCAGGATACCACCAGATTTTCATGGCAAAAGAGGATGAAGAGAAAACCACATTCATTACTCCATGTGGCACTTATTGTTTCATAAGAATGCCTTTCGGATTAAAGAATGCTGGTTCAACGTTTGCAAGGGTAGTTCATGAAGCTTTTGAGCCGCAGCTACACAGAAATGTGGAAGCATATATGGATGATATAGTGGTCAAAAGCAAAGATAAAGCAACTCTGATTCAAGACTTGGACGAGACCTTTGCAAATCTGTGCAGAATCAACCTCAAGTTGAACCCCGAGAAGTGTGTGTTTGGAGTCCCCTCCGGCAAGCTTCTCGGGTTCTTTGTTTCTCAGAGAGGAATAGAAGCCAATCCCGACAAGATCAAGGCCATCGAGCAGATTGAGGCCCCGAAGCGCGTCAAGGACGTAAGAAGACTTGCCGGTTGCGTGGCTGCTCTTAGCAGGTTTATCTCTAAGTCTGCTGAGCGCACCCTGCCGTTTTTCAAAATTTTGAAAAAGGCAGGTCCAGTGAAATGGACTCCGGAAGCGGAGGCTGCGCTGCAGGACTTAAAGGAATACCTGTCTTCCACTCCAATACTTGTCGCACCTAAGCCACAAGAGAAGTTGCTGCTGTACTTAGCGGCAACCAATCAAGTGGTTAGTGCTGCGTTAGTAGTGGAGAGGGAAGCAGATGAAGAACCCACTGTAACGCCCCGGATCCGATGCGCCAGGTGTCCGCCAGTTATTCGCCGTCCTTGCCATGTCATTTAATTGCGTGTTGCACTTTGCCATGTCATCATTTGCATTTTATCATGTCATCATGTGCATTTCTTTTTGCATACGTGTTCGTCTCTTGCATCCGAGCATTTTCCCCGTTGTCCGTTTTGCAATTCGGCACTCCTATGTCCTCCGGCGTTCCCCTTTAGCCTCTTCTCTTGTGCGGGTATTAAACTTTCTCGAAATGGCCCGAGGTTTGCCAAGCGGCCTTGGTATAGCACCGGTAGACCGCCTGTCAAGTTTCGTGCCATTTGGAGGTCCTTTGATACTCTAACGGTTAACCGGGTAACCGTGAAAGCCTCTTTTGTTGCAGCCCAACACCCCTTCCAAAGTGGCCCAAAACCCACCTAACTCCCCTCCATGCTGTTGGTCGTTCGATCACGATCGCGTGGCCGAAAACCGCTCCTCATTTGGACTCTCCTAGCTCCCTCTACCTACAAATATGTGCCTCCCGTCCAAATTCGCGGATGATTTCGCCCCTAACCCTAAAAATTCCCCTCTCCGCCGTCGGACGTGTCCGTCCGCGCCGGACACGTCCGCCGAACGCGTCACCCCGGCCAATGGGGTGCCGCCACGTCACCCGCGCCGCCACCCTCCACCACTCCCCACGCGCCACGTGGCACCCGCGCCC
>NC_057807.1:651806832-651814622 GCF_018294505.1 Triticum aestivum | reverse complement strand
TCGCCGCGCCGCCTGGCCGCGCCCGGCCCGGCGCCCCGCGTCGCCTCCCCGGCCTCCCCGAGCCCCTCCAGCGCCGCCCCGGCCTCCACCGGTGCCGGATCCGGCGAGGGAGCCCGGATCCGCCCGTCTCCGGCGACCCCGCCATCTCCGGCGTGCTTTTCCGGCGAGATCCGCCTCGCCTCGAAAACCGTGCAGACCCGAGGTTGACCCCGAAACTGCTAAGTCCCCAGTTTTTGTAATTTTCATGCCATATTCATCGCATCGCATCTCTGCATCCGTAGCTCCGTTGCGTGCGTATAATATGTCAAATTGTTCGTCTCGACGAGTAGATCATTTTGTTCCAGTGCATCATTTTCATTTGAGTTCATATTGATGCCCGAAATGCTGTTGGAAGAGTGCATGTTGATGTTAATCTGCTGAAACTGTTATAACTTGCTGTTTTATCATTTTTGCCATGATTGATGTGTGCATCCTATGAGTATGAGCTCTACATGAATGTTGAACTATGCCATGCCATCTTTCCACGGGTGTTAACCATGTATTTTTGTGAGTTGTGTGCTGAGTGTATCGACCTTGTTAAGTAGGGTAGTTGCCGTTGCTGTTTTCCTGATAGATTCTGTTATATTTTGTTGCTATGTTAACATGCTTCTAGTACTCATTCTATGCATAATCTGGAGATGCTCTATAAACATGTTTTGATATACATGTCATGCTCTATCCATTCATGCCCTTGGTTGCAATTATAGCTTGCTGTAGATTGTTCATATCTTGCTCCAAAGTTGCTTGAAAATATTGTTGTCAACCTGTTAACATTAAGTTCACTTGTTCCCATGTGTTTTCCTAGTGATCCATGCACCCTATGAACTTGCTCTTGCCATGCTTAGCTTCATAAACATGCCTTCTTACTGTTGGTTGCCTTGCCATGCCATGTATTGCTCTGTGGTGAGTGGTTCAAGCTCACGAACATGCCTACTTATTGTTGTTTCTGCCATGTATGAATCTGTAATATAAAATTGCCATGTTTACATGGGTGCCATCATATTTTCCGTGCCCTTTTGGCTGATGGTCAGTAAGGGTCTTTTGATCTATGCATTTAGTAGATTCATGCCATGCCTTTGTTTGTCATGATAAGTTCCTGTAACATGTTGTTTGCTTGCTCTAAACATTGCAACCTGATGTTATTTCTGCTTTAGTCTGAAACTGTTATTTTTTGCAATATCTCCATGTGTTTTGGAGCATGTTCTAGTGACTTCTGGAGATAGCTCAGTGTTCATGTTTTGTTATGCTTTATGTGTACTTCATGACCATGCCTTTTGTTATTATGTTGGGGTGCTGTAGCTTATTGTTTTGATGCTTGTAAGATGCCTAGTTGCTGTTATGGACAGATTGTTGCTATGACTTGTATAGTGTGCATGTGTTGAACCGTTGCTCCGTTTTGAGTGTGCTCTATATGAAACTTGCTTGTTTTTGCATGTAGCTTCATATTATCATGTTGCATCCTTGTTTTGGTGTGTTTGCTTGATGTTTGAGTGCATTTTGCATCAATGCCATGCTTAACTTGTTTTGCTCATATCTTCTAGACCGTAGCTCCGAATCTAATGAACTTTATATGTAACTTGACTAGAATTTCGTGTAGATTCTCTTGGTGCATCTTAACTTGCTGTTTAACAACTTGAACATAATGTTTATTCAGATCTGGACCAATTTCGAAATATGCATATGAGGACTTACCGGAATTGTTATATGTTGTTCCCGGCCTCATTTAAACTTGCCTTGATGTGTTGTTCTTGTTTGCATCTTCTCTTGCCATGAGTAGCTTCATGTAGCTTGGTCTTGCATCATGCTTGTTGTGCATCATGTCTTGTCCATGTGTGGTGTGTTTACCTATGTTGTGTGCTTCTTCTTGTTAGTTCCTGTTTCATTGCGATCGTGAGGTTTCGTTCGTCTACGGTTGGTTCGGCTTCATCCGTCCATCTTCTTCATGGACTCGTTCTTCTTCCTTGCGGGATTTCAGGCAAGATGACCGCTACCCTGGATCTCACTACTATCATTGCTATGCTAGTTGCTTCGTTCTATCGCTATGCTGCGCTACCTATTACCTGTTTATCAAGCCATCCCATATTGCCATGAACCCCTAACCTTTGACACCTTTCCTATACAAACCGTTTTCTGGCTATGTTACCGCTTTGCTCAGCCCTTCTTATAGCGTTGCTAGTTGCAGGTGAAGTTGAAGATTTCTCCATGGTGGACAGGGTTTATGTTGGGATATCACAATATCTCTTATATTATTAATGCATCTATATACTTGGTAAAGGATGGAAGGCTCGGCCTTATGCCTGGTGTTTTGTTCCACTCTTGCCGCCCTAGTTTCCGTCATACCGGTGTTATGTTCCCGGATTTTGCGTTCCTAACGCGGTCGGGTGATTTATGGGACCCCCCTGACAGTTCGCTTTGAATAAAACTTGTCCAGCAAGGCCCAACCTTGGTTTTACCATTTGCCTCACCACCACCTACCTTTTCCCTTGGGAGTAATTAACCCAAGGGTCATCCTTATTTAGCCCCCCCCGGGCCAGTGCTTGTCTAAGTGTTGGTCCGAACCGAGCCGCCTGCGGGGCCCCCTCGGGGCAACTCGAGGTCTGGTTTTACTCGTAGCCTGTCTCATCCGGTGTTGCCCTGAGAACGAGATATGTGCAGCTCCTATCGGGATTGTCGGCGCATCGGGCGGTCTTGCTGGTCTTGTTTTACCATTGTCGAAATGTCTTGATGTACCGGGATACCGAGTCTGATCGGAGTGTCTCGGGTGAAGGTCTATTCCTTCGATGATCGCGAGAGCTTGTCATGGGCTAAGTTGGGACACCCCTGCAGGGTTTAAACTTTCGAGAGCCGTGCCCGCGGTTATGTGGCAGATGGGAATTTGTTAATGTCCGGTTGTAGATAACTTGACACTTGATCCGAATTAAAACGCATCAACCGCGTGTGTAGCCGTGATGGTCTCTTCTCGGCGGAGTCCGGGAAGTGAACACGGTTTCTGGGTTATGTTTGACGTAAGTAGGTGTTCAGGATCACCTCTTGATCATTGCTAGCTTCACGACCGTTCCGCTTGTTCTCTTCTCGCTCTTATTTGCGTATGTTAGCCACCATACTTGCTTAGTCGCTGCTGCAACCTCACCACTTTACCCCTTCCTTTCCCATTAAGCTTTGCTAGTCTTGATACCCATGGTAATGGGATTGCTGAGTCCTCGTGGCTCACCAGATACTTCCAAAACCAGTTTGCAGGTGCCTATGTTACCGAGCCGGTGACGCAACCAAGCTCAAGGAGGAGCTCGTTGAAGATCTTGCCCTTTGTGTTGTTTCGTTCTAGTTGATCAGTAGTGGAGCCCAGTTGGGGTCGATCGGAGACCTTTGTCACATTTGGGGTTCTTCTTTTATTTTGGTTCCGTAGTCGGACCTTGATTGTATCTGGATGATGTAATGTTTTATTCATGTAATTATGTGAAGTGGCGATTGTAAGCCAACTATGTATCTCTTTCCCTTATGTATTACATGGGTTGTGTGAAGATTACCTCACTTGCGACATTGCTTTCAATGCGGTTATGCCTCTAAGTCGTGCTTCGACACGTGGGAGATATAGCCGCATCGAGGGCGTTACAAGTTGGTAATCAGAGCCTTCCCCGACCTTAGGAGCCCCACTGCTTGATCTTTTTTAGCGGCCGAGTTGTGTCTAGAAAAATGTTTCGAGTCATTTAGGATTATATATATCGGAGAGTTAGGAATTCTTTTTACTCCTCAGTCCCTTCGTCGCTCTGGTAAGGCATCCTGACGTAGAGTTTTGACTCTTCTCTTCTCAAATTTCACTAATTTTTTTTTAGGATCACGCGGGTATCTTGGAATCGTTCTGATGGTTTTATGATGACAACATTGTCTTGGTGCCTCCCATCAGCAGGGGTTTAGTGGAGGTGTCCCGGGGAGTTGAGCTCTGAGGTGTTGTCGTCATAATTTTATCGTTGCAGTTCTGGAATACCTGAGTTTAGTACGCCGACATCGAAAATCTCTTTTATGCAGTTGTTGGTGAGATAACCCCGCTAACCCAGTACTGAGGTGAGTACGGGAGTATTGCCATGACTCGTATAACGGATGCTTTTCAAAGGTTGAGGTACATGATTTCCGAAGGTTTCTTGGTTATGTGTTGACGGATGGATACAGCTTGGATGTAGGTATTGTTAGTTTGGGTGAGATATATTGCTTCCCCTGTATCCCCAACACCAGATTGCATAACCGGAAAGTTTTGGGAGTTTTATAGGTGGGAATTCAAGTAGCTCCTAGAATATCTTTTCGACAGATGCATGATATGGGATTGGGTAAATCTCTATCATGTGTTTGTTCCGGCTTATTCTGCAAGCCAAATCCTTTGTTTTGTTTTATTTGTGGTATTCGAGTTGCTTCGAAGTCAAATGTTGAATCCATACCTTTTCCTAAACGGTGTTCTCATATTGCTATGTGAATACTAATCCTTCTTGATCATTGAGGTTGTCATGTTAATTCTTTTCCTACCGGCGTGCTTCTCTTCAAGTGGATCCGATCATTCTCCCCATCCGCAAGATCAAATCTAAGTTTTCTCAACGGTGTTTGTTTCATCCGTCCCAAGTTGCCTTTGTTTTTCCCCCACCCTCCCACCCTTTTTCTTCAAGGACACAGATTTATTAATCAAGTATCCATTTATTCATGTGAAGTCTCTTCATTCTTTTCAATCAATGTTCTTATTCGGTGATTTCCCATGAATATGCTCAACAGCTTCAAGTTCATCATCCTTCATTGTTGTCTCTTCTCCGGTGGATCCTATTCAAGCTTTCGATATTCATCATATTCCTTTCCTCATTTCTAATGCTTACTCATACCGATGCACCTCTTAATCATTCACTTCTTCCTATTCATTTGTTCTGGAGTGCTGAAGATATCTCACAAGACTTGTGTTTCCATTCTCAATCCCTTCAAGATATTTCGAGGTTGTTATCTCATTCAAGCCATTTAATTCAACCGGTGCAATCTCTCTTTAAATCATTTTCAACGGTTTTTTCTTTTGAGTGGGCCCTAACCCACAGGTCTTTTCCCAGGATCTTACCTGACTCTTCTAATTATTCCGGAGTTATTCTTAAATTCTTTTCCAAGATTGGTGTAAGAATGAATTTTCATCAGTCACATGCCTTCTCCAAGATCTTTCAAATTATTTTTCATTGTTGGCTCAACAACCTTGTTTTTTTTCATTCTCCCGGAGTATCTCATACAATTCATGGTGGTGTTTCTCCTCGTCATTCTCAGCTTTGAAGACCGAAGAAGAGTTCCTCTTAAATCCTTACCTGTTCTTCCAAAGATGCGTGGTTCTAGCTTGATGCCATCCTCTCATAATTGTTTTTGATTGTTCATTCCGGAGCATTTCACGAGTTGTTTCCGTTTCTTTCCTCCGAAGGCCATCATGTCATAATTCTTCATTCTCAGCGTGTAGCTATCATTCTCCAAATCTTAAAGGTGCATCGTTCAAGTTTACTCTAGTCAGCTCAGGATCTCTTTGTTCTCTTGTATCTAAATCCCTTCAAGTATCTTCATTCATTTTCCAATTCTTCTCGGTGAATTGTGCCTTTGCTACGTTCTTTTTCAATTCTTACGGTGGCTCGTTCAAGATTTCACCTCTTTCGTTATCATTTAATTCATTCATTCTTTCCAATTCTACCGGTGGTTCGTTGAAGACCTTCTCAAGTTTTGATATATCTCTTTTAATCCTTTCTACGGGAATAAGTAGTATGCCAAATCCGTTGCTTGTCATCAATTTAATTGATGAGGGATAAGCATAACATAATTCTTATTCTTGTTCATCTAAGTGACTAATTCTTTATTCCGGAGGCCCTTAAAATTCTCGGTTTCATTTGATTCATCTTCTATTTTTCCCGGAGTTCCAAGCTCTAATTATCTCGTCGCGAGGCTCCATCTAAATCATCGCAAGGCTTCACCTTGTGTTTTCAACTTCTCTTTCTTTGTATCATCCTTTTATTACCGGAGTTCTTCATGGAGACTCTACATGACGGTTCGTCAAGGATTCCTTTCATTCTCGATTTGTTCTTCAAGTTTTCTCTTGAAGTTATGATCCGCCAAGCTATACTCAAAATTAAACAGGGTGCCCAACACTTGTTTTGTTTTGAGAAGCTCAAGTATTCTTCATCTTGCATTCCAAACTGCAATTCTTCTCCATTATCTTTTGAGGTGGTGTTATGTCATTCTTGACAATTCCCTTCGTGCTTCATGATTCACATGTTGTCAAGAATGAGGTATTTTAAATCCATCAATCTCTTCCTTCAAGTTATCTAGGTATATATTTCACCTAAAGCCTTTCCTAAGGAATGTTGCTATTTGTGGTGTTTATCTATGATCCAAGTTGTCTCTCTATCACCTCGGTGGAAGAAGTTTTTCATCTCTTTGGTGCTCTCAATCAAATCAATGATTTCCATTAGTGGCCAGTTGTCACCCATAATTTTTAGATGTGTTCCATAAGCCCACAACAAACTTGTGTTTTTCGTTGTTGATTTTCCAACAACTCCGTTCTATTCTTCTTTGCAAGGATGCGTTCCAAGTTCATTTCTGGCAGAAGATTTCATTTTCTTCTCCGTCCCTTTTATCCCAACAATCTAGCTTCTATTCTTTCGTTCCGGAGGCATTGTATTGTTGATTTCATCAAGTATCTTCCCATCTTCTCAAGTTCATGTTCTATTCCTTCCATGTTCAATCGGAGTGCTGCCCGAATTCTTCCTCTCCCATCTTGTTTTAACCGTAGTGGTTTTGAATTCTATCTTGTCCATTAAACTCTCGATTCATGTCTTTGCAACCTTCAAGTCCTCGTAATATTCCTTGTTCCTCTTGTCCAACGGATTGTTTGCAATCTCGTTCATCTCTGTTGTACTCTTTATTTTAAATTGCTCAACCTCACAAGGTTCATGGTTTCACTCGTTCGTCAAAGAAGCAACTTAGTTTTACCTCTTCCTCTTCCGTTTTCCCTCCGGTGCCATTCTAGATCTCGGGACGAGATCCTCTCGTAGTGGTGGAGTGTTGTAACGCCCCGGATCCGATGCGCCAGGTTTCCGCCAGTTATTCGCCGTCCTTGCCATGTCATTTGCTTGCGTGTTGCACTTTGCCATGTCATCATTTGCATTTTATCATGTCATCATGTGCATTTCTTTTTGCATACGTGTTCGTCTCTTGCATCCGAGCATTTTCCCAGTTGTCCGTTTTGCAATCCGGCACTCCTATGTCCTCCGGCGTTCCCCTTTAGCCTCTTCTCTTCTGCGGGTATTAAACTTTCTCGAAATGGCCCGAGGTTTGCCAAGCGGCCTTGGTATAGCACCGGTAGACCGCCTGTCAAGTTTCGTGCCATTTGGAGGTCGTTTGATACTCCAACGGTTAACCGGGTAACCGTGAAAGCCTCTTTTGTTGCAGCCCAACACCCCTTCCAAAGTGGCCCAAAACCCACCTAACTCCCCTCCATGCTCTTGGTCGTTCGATCACGATCGCGTGGCCGAAAACCGCTCCTCATTTGGACTCTCCTAGCTCCCTCTACCTACAAATATGTGCCTCCCGTCCAAATTCGCGGATGATTTCGCCCCTAACCCTAAAAATTCCCCTCTCCGCCGTCGGACGTGTCCGTCCGCGCCGGACACGTCCGCCGAACGCGTCACCCCGGCCAATGGGGTGCCGCCACGTCACCCGCGCGGCCGCCCTCCACCACTCCCCACGCGCCACGTGGCACC